>NC_133125.1:169112701-169364355 GCF_048418815.1 Hemitrygon akajei | reverse complement strand
CCTGACCTCCATGGCAGGCAGAATTACACCTCATTAGTTTCAAAGTATAGTGTGTCTCATATTTCCCAAAAACACAATCTGTAAAATTATTCGTTGCGAATGGTTTGGAAGAGTAGTTTCGAAGCTGAGGAATCTCGCATTCTGATGAAAGATATTGTTCGGTTCTCTATGCCAGTCTTCATCACTGTGCCCATTAGTGAAGGCGTGCTTTTTATGCAAAGAATTTCAGTCCATCGAAGATCATCATGTAACTAGTGACATCAAAGGCCTCCTAAACCAGAAGAAGAGGGCCTTTAAAGATGGTGATCGGTTGGAGCTTAAAAGAGTTCAGAAGGAACTCAGAGTACAGATAAGGGGGGCAAAGGAGCAGTATAGGAGGAAGCTAGAAAAAAAGCTGCGGAAAAAAAGCATGAAGGAGTTGTGGGATGGGATGAAGATCATCACCCGGATGCGGTGCAAAGCGGGGGGCGAACATAAGTGGAGATGTGGAGAAGGCGAACCAGCTGAACAACTTCTTCAACAGGTTCGACAGCTCAATCTCATCCTCACCGCAGAAATCCACACCAGGCTTACTTCCTTACAGGAAAATTGCCACTCACAGGAGACCTTGCCCACGCCCAGGATTACGGCTGCACAGGTGGAAGGTCAACTGAGGAAGATCTGTACCAGCAAGGCGGCTGGGACCGGATGGAGTTTCCCCACGATTACTGAGGGCCTGTGCGACTGAGCTGGGAGAACCACTACAGCGCATCTTCAACATGAGCCTGGAGCAGAGAAGAGTACCCAGACAGTGGAAAACATCCTGTATTGTCCCGGTACCGAAGAAACCACAACCAAAGGAGTTGAATGACTTCAGACCTGTTGCCTTGACGTCGCACGTGATGAAGACCATGGAGCGGCTGATAATACAGAATCTGAGGCCACAAACCAGGCACGCCCAGGATCCTCTTCAGTTTGCGTATAAGGAGAAGGTGGGAGTGGAGGATGCTATCACGTATCTGCTGCACAAATCACTCTCTCACCTAGATGGGGTCAGTTGTGCTGTGAGGATTACATTCCTTGACTTCTCTAGTGCCTTTAACACCATCCAGCCCAAGATCTTAAGGCACAAACTAACGGAGATGGGAGTAGACTCTCACATGGTGGATTGGATAGTGGACTACTTGACAGATAGACCTCAGTATGTGCGGTTGGGAGACTGTAGGTCTGACACGGTGGTCAGCAGCACAGGAGCGCCGCAGGGGAACCGTACTCTCTCCAGTCCTGTTCACCCTGTACACATCAGACTTCCAATATGACTCAGAGTCCTGCCATGTGCAGAAGTTCGCTGATGACACGGCCATAGTGGGGTGTGTCAGGAATGGACAGGAGGAGGAGTATAGGAAACTGATACAGGACTTTGTGATATGGTGCAACTCAAACTACCTGCGTCTCAATATCACCAAGACCAAGGAGATGGTGGTGGACTTTAGGAGATCTAGGCCTCATATGGAGCCAGTGATCATTAATGGAGAATGTGTGGAGCAGGTTAAGACCTACAAGTATCTGGGAGTACAGTTAGACGAGAAGCTAGACTGGACTGCCAACACAGATGCCTTGTGCAGGAAGACACAGAGTCGACTGTACTTCCTTAGAAGGTTGGCGTCATTCAATGTCTGTAGTGAGATGCTGAAGATGTTCTAAAGGTCAGTTGTGGAGAGCGCCCTCTTCTTTGTGGTGGCGTGTTGGGGAGGAAGCATTAAGAAGAGGGACGCCTCACGTCTTAATAAGCTGGTAAGGAAGGCGGGCTCTGTCGTGGGCAAAGTGCTGGAGAGTTTAACATCGGTAGCTGAGCGAAGGGCGCTGAGTAGGCTACGGTCAATTATGGAAAACTCTGAACATCCTCTACATAGCACCATCCAGAGACAGAGAAGCAGTTTCAGAGACAGGTTACTATCGATGCAATGCTCCTCAGACAGGATGAAGAGATCAATACTCCCGAATGCCATTAGGCTTTACAATTCAACCGCCAGGACTTAAGAACTTTTTTAAAGCTATTATTAATGCTTTTTGAGATAGTGATTTAGATGCATATCATATTTTTTACTGAGTTAAGTATTGTATGTAATTAGTTTTGCTACAACAAGTGTATGGGACATTGGAAAAAAAAAGTTGAATTTCCCCATGGGGATGAATAAAGTATCTATCTATCTATCTATCTATCTATCTATCTATCTATCTATCTATCTATCTATCTATCTATCTATCTATCTATCTATCTATCTATCTATCTATCTATCTATCTATCTATCTATCTATCTATCTATCTATCTATCTATCTATCTATCTATCATAGGTTATATGTTTCCCATATGTGACGACAAATATACTGCTACTAGTACCGTTGGCCTGGTCGTGACGCACTGAGCTGGCCTTCTCAGTAACGAGGCAGTTAACGTTCCAGCTGTAAGCTGGGGGTTCTATTCCCCCTGCTCTCTGTAAGGAATTTGTCCGTTTTTTCTGTCATTACGTGGGTTTTCTCCAGGTTACCTCACATTCCAAAGACGTACGAGTTAGGGCTGGTGAAGTGCGGGCCTCCTATGTTAGAAAGCGTAGCGACACCTTGCGGGCTGCCTAGCACAATTCTCGCTGTTTTGTCCTGACCGAAACGACGCTTTTCGCTGTATGTTTCCGTGCTTTTTGTGACAAATAAAGCTTACTTTTAATATGCAGCCAGTTTAAATTTGACTGGTTTGGATACTTACCATTGAACGTCTGCATAATGCTCAGTATTTTAATCATGAGTATCAGGCAGACCTTCTCTCAAAGCAAGCAACTGGCCTGGGCTGCAAGCGAGAGGTTAATGGAATTATTAGGAGCCGATCATGCGGCCAGATTGTCCCATTCATCCTATAGATGCGATAGAATTAGAGCACATGTAGAACGATTGGAAATCATGCTTAGCGGTGATTTGGATAGCAATCCGGGGTCGGTGTCGACAACGGAAATGGGCGAAGACACTACCCGGTTGACCACTGAAGGTCTGAAGGTAGTGAAACCCTATCAGGAAACTGTTAATCCATTCATTGACAGAATGGGCAATGCGTCACGACTATAAGTCTGCAAGGAATGTTCCAACAGGATGTTGGTGCGGGTACGGAGAGGTATTCTCCTATTAGCACTACACCAGGTACCAGCCTGGATTACAAACAAATGCCTCCAGGAATTGATTGAGAATATTCAGGTTAGCCGGAGGTATTATATTGTGGCCACTTCATTAAACATGCTGGCATAAAGCGATACTAAGACGTCCCACCAGATCTAGGTACGCAATACAGGGACGTCTGAGAGAGGACGAAAGGCAGCATCACAGACTCCATCTAACCATGCCACCGTTAAGGGTAGCACATCAGCTGCGATGCAGTGGAACAAATGCCATAATCATGTATATGTTGAGCTTGTCCGGTGGAAATGTTAGCAACGTTTGTGAGAGACTGTAGGTGCACCAATTATAATAATAGTAGGCCAGTCGATCTGACTGCAGGGAATCATTATCGAAACATAGAAAACCTACAGCACAATACAGCCCCCTCGGTCCACAAAGTTGTGCCGAACATGTCCCTGCCGTAGAAATTACTAGGCTTAACTATAGCCCTCTATTTCACTAAGTTCCATCTACCTGTCTAAAAACCTCTTAAAAGACCCTATGCTATCCACCTCCACCACAATTGCCGGCAGCCCATTCCACGCACTCACCACTCTCTGAGTAAAAGACTTACCCCTAACATCTCCTCTGTACCTACTCCCCAGCACCTTAAACCTGTGTCCTCTTGTGCCAACCATTTCATCCCTGGGAAAAAGCCTCTGACTATCTACACGATCAATGCCTCTCATCGTCTTGTACACCTCTATCAGGTCACCTCTCATCCTCTGTCGCTCCAAGGAGAAAAGGCTGAGTTCACTCAACCTATTCTCATAAGGCATGCTCCTCAATTCAGGCAACATCTTTATAAATCTCCTCTGCGCCCTTTCTATAGCTTCCACATCCTTCCTGTAGTGAGGGACCAGAACTGAGCACAGCACTCCAAGTGGGGTCTGACCAGGGTCCTATACAGCTGTAACATTACCTCTCAATACTTAAAATCAATCCCACGGTTGATGAAGGCCAATGCTCCATACACCTTCTTAACCACAGAGTCAACCTGCTCAGCTGCTTTGAGCGTCCTATGGATTCGGGCACCAAGATCTTCCTGATCCTCCGCACTGCCAAGAGTCTTACCATTATGCATCACCTTTAGCATGATGAGAAGGAAATTAGTTGCTCCACTTGCCGATCACATCCGCTTAATCCAAGGTTTGACCACTTCGATTAATATAACGAAAACGGTGATTACGCCAGGCCTCAATGGCGAAGTATTGAATATCACATTTGAATGTCAGAGTCGAGGAATGGAATGAGAAGTTGTGAAAACTTGGAAAACCGGAATTATCTCCCATTCCTAATTCAGAAATTGATAACATGTACATTGGGAGCGGGTGATACATGAATGGATCTACAGAGAGGATGAACCGAGAAATTGAGAAGGATCTGAGAGGCCGGCTATTTCTGGAGTTGGTGAGCAAACATTGAAATACGCCCCAAGCGTGAAATTCTCTCGCCGCTTGCTGTAATCGAAATATTAGTTGTGCTTGCTGCAGGATTTATTTCAGTTTGCTATCTCAAGCGAGAGGTTTGGCGATTGCGGGTAGGCCTCTCTTGTGGCATGAGTTTTATTAACCATGTGGAACTTGCATTATGATTTTCTTGCTGTGTAAAGAGTTATGTTATAATTCGACATTCGAGCCTCATTATTCCTCAGCATACGAGTGTAAAGGAGAACGAGATTATAGTTCCTTCGGTACGATGTATCATAAGAAACTGTAGTCTGATTGTAGGCCCATAATCTAAAGATAAAGGATGTGTACGTTGTTGTGGTAGTGGATAGTGGGGTGGGCTTTAATGGACGGTGTTCATCAGTCTGAAGCCTAGGGGGAAGTAACCGCTTTCGAGCCTAGTCGGTCTGGCGTGGATACAGCGTCGTTCCTTCCAATATAATTTATTGTCATTTCCAGTATGTAAGTGTAAAGTACAACGAAATAACTGTTCCTTCGGATCTGATGCAGCACACAGAACAACAGTGAGATAAATTATGCAAAACTAAAAGCACAATAAGTATAATTGTATGTTAACTTCAATACATAGGTTGACTGCATATCCATAAAGTGACGCTGGGCATAGGAGTATCTGTACATAAAGCGACTAACAGGAAATGATAAAGTAATGCTGGTGGGTGTATGGAAGGATGGGTCAGTAGGTGCAGGCTTTGAGCAGCCTTAGTAACTGCTTTTGAGTCTGGTGGTCCTGGCGTGAATGCTGTGTAGCCTTCTCCCCGTGAGAGCGAGACAAACATTCCATGAGCAGGGTTAGCGGGAATCTTCATGCTGTTACGGGCCCTTTTCTGGCACCATTCTGTATATGTGTATATGATGGCAGGTAGGCGGGTGCCAGTGATTCGTTGGCAGCTTTGGCTACACGGTGTGCAGGGCACTTGTAAGATTGCAGTGCATTTTCTGTAAGAGAGAGAGAGAGAGAGAGAGAGAGAGGAGAGAGAGAGAGAGAGAGATGAGAGAGAGAGAGAGAGAGAGAGAGAGAGAGAGAGAGAGAGAGAGAGAGAGAGAGAGAGAGAGAGAGAAGGAAGGAAGGATGCTGGACGCCCAAGGTTCTCTCCGGCTCCTTGATTGGCTGATAAGTATTATTTTCCTTCTTATTTTATTGAGTATTGTTCCTTCTTCCTGCATTCAAATTTTAATATAATCCTTATTTTTTTTTCTATAACCTTTAGCACATGTATAGTACCTTTTCTTTTTGCGAATGTCTGTTGTTGCTGAATCAGAAGAGAACACGGAACAAATTTTAAAATATTTCGTGCAGCAACACGTACACTCACAAAACTAGTTTCCTTCTCAGGAAAAATTAGGGAACTTCAAACCCACGGCTAACGTCAGGGAGACACAACTGAATAACTGTGGTAAAATGAACAATGGGCTCCCCCTTTTTAAAACATGCTTACTCATCATTGTAAATATCATGACCATAAGACGTAGGAACATAATTAGCCCATTCAGCCCATCGAACCTGCTCCACCATTCCATCATGGCTGATCCCGGATCTCACTCAACTCCACACACTTGCCTTCTCGCCATAACATTTCATGCCCTGATCCATCAGGAAACTATAAACTTCCGCCTTAAATCTACCCACGGACTTGGCCTCCAACGCAGTCTGTGACAGAGCATTCCACAGATTGATTCACTCACTACTCTCTGGTGAAAAAATACTCTTTACCTTTCTTCTAAAATGACACCTTGAGGTTGTGCTCTCTAGTTCTGTATACCCCCCACCAGAGGAAACATCCTCTACGCATCCACCCTATTCTATTGGTTTCAATGATCCCCTGCGCATTCTTCTAAATTCCAGTGAGCGCTCCTCATAGGTTAACCACTTCGTTCGCAGAATAATTCTCGTGGACCTGCTCTGAACTCTCCCCAGTGTCAACACATCCTTTCTGAGATACTGTATGGGGCCCAATGTAAGAGGACTTGCTTTGTTCTTTGGACATCTCCTATACTGCGCCACAGACAAGACCAAACCAAAGCCTGGGACTGACTCCTGGAGGAACATTGGTTTCAATGTCCTGTACATGTTCTGAGAATTCATGATGTCGGAGCCCAGAACTCAAAATGGATATCGGAGAATCAAAGGACAGAATAGAGTACCGATCATTCAGCCTATATGCATTTTCGCCGTATAGCCATGGACACTGCATTCAACACCAGAACGAATTTTCTGTACAATCAAGTTCCGTTACATCGTTTCAACAAAGCCAGTATTTTCCAGAAAGGACAGTTACAATGATGATTAAAAATATTATTTCACAAAAGAGCAACTTCAGTTCAGCACTGTGAAAGGTCCCACAGTTGTTGGGCTGTCACTCTGTGGCATCAACAGAGGGATGGAGGTTTCCTGATTTGTAGTAAGAGCGAAACTCGCTCCATGTGTGTACGTGTTTCTCTGTGTGTGTGTGTGAGAGAGAGAGTCGAGGGAGAGTGGGAGAGGGAGAGGGAGAGGGAGGGAGAAAGAGAGAGAGAGTGAGGGAGGGAGGGAGGACGGGAGAAGGAGAGAGGCAGAAACAGAGAGACAGACAAACAAAAGTGAGACAGACAGACACACGAGAGGGGAGGAAGAGAGAGAGAGAGAGAGAGAGAGAGAGAGAGAGTGAGAGAGAGAGAGAGAGAGAGAGAGCGAGAGAGAGAGAGAGAGAGAGAGAGAGAGAGAGAGAGAGAGAGAGAGAGACCCCGGTGAAGGACATAAAAACTATGGACAGAATATCTCATCACCAAAGCTTAGTCTTCTTTTGCACATTGGGTTTTAGTCAGTCTCTGTTTGTATGCAGCTTTTCCATTGGTTCTGTTGTATTTACTTGCTTTAATGTGATTGCCTGCAAAAAAAATGAACGTGAGGGCAATATCTGGTAACATAAACGTACTTTGATAATAAATTTACATTCAATTTTGAAACTCTGTTGAGCGGCCTGATGTCTTGTACAGAGAATGCACTGACACTGTAAATGTATAGACATAAAGAACCGATTTGTATAGAACATATACCATAGAAATTTATAGTAGATTACAAGCTCTTCGACCCACAATGTTCTGCCGTCCATGAAACCTACTCTAGAGACTGCCTAGAATTTCCCTAGAGCATAGCCCTCTACTTTTTCTAAGCTCTATGTACCTATCTAAGTGGCTCTTAAAAGACCCTATTGTAACCGCTTCCACCACCGCCGCTGGCAATGCATTCGACGCACCCGCCACTCTCTGTTATAAAAACCTACCTGTGACATCCCCTTGGTGCCTATTTCCAAGCACCTGAAAACTATGCCCCATCGTGTTAACCATTTCAGCCCTGACAAAGCTTCTGGCTATCCACATGATCAATGCCTCTCATCAAATATACACCTAGATCAGTTCACTTTTCATCCTCCGTTGCTCCATGGAGAAAAGGCCAAGTACACTCAACCTATTCTCTTAACGTGCGCCCTCCTTTCCAGGCAACATCCTTGTAAATCTCCTCTGCACTCTCTCTATACTATCCATATCCTTCCTGTAGTGAGGTGTTCAGAACTGAGCACAGTACTCCTAGTGGGGTCTGACCAAGGTCTTATACAGCTGTAACATCACCTCACGGCTCTTGAACTCAATACCACGGTTGATGAAAGCCAATACACCATACACCTTCTTAGCAACAGTGCCAGCCTGCGCAGCAGCTTTGAGTGTCCTTTCGATGCGGACCCCAAGATCTCTCACACTGCCAAGAGCCTGAGCCTGAGCCTTTATATTATATTCTGTATTCAAATTGGACTATTAAAATGAACAACTTCACACTTATCTGGGTTGAAGTCCATCTGCCACTTCTCATCCCAGTTCTGCATCCTGTCGATGTCCCGCTGTAGCCTCTGGCAACCCTCCAGACTGTCCACCACACCCCCAACATTTGTGTTATCAGCAAATGTACTAACCCACCCTTCGACTTCTTCATCAAGATCATCTAAAAATATCACAGAGGAGGGGTTAATGAGAGCTGTCAGAGAAGAACGGCAGACTGGTTCAAACTTGCAGAATGGTTGTCTGGAGGGTTGAAAGAGGTTACAGTGGGACATCGACACGATGCAGAACTGGGACTGAGAAGTGGCATCTGGACTTCAAATAACCACGTTATGACAGGTAAGTCAAATAACCACGTTACGACGGTGGTGTCCGGAAGAGCATCTCTGAACGCAGAACAGATCGAGCCTTGTTCTGGGCTTCAGCAACAGAAGACCACGAACATACACTCAGATGTCACTTTATTATATACCGGAGAAACCTAACAAAGTGGCCACTCTGTAACTTACTTGCATTAAATTCATCATGGACATGGCAACTCTTTTCCAAAACTACCAAGGCGGACATTTGCTTTAATCAATGAGTAAAAGAGTAACGGGGACCTTTCCGGGTGTAAAGTGCTCATGGGTATCCTGTTTTATTCAGCTGGGTCACTGCACGTATCTAGCTGCATACTATTGCCTTAAGACAAGATGCTGTGTGCCACAACCGCAAAAAACAAGAAAGAATTGTGCACTAGGAAGCAATTTCCAGTTGGATTTCAATGTGACGTATGCTTTTGGGATGCCCTGCCATTTTTCAGCTCACGGCTGACCAAGAGTTATCTCGAGAGGCTATAGCCCACACCACTTTGAACCCAACAGAGTGCGGAACTCACAGAGGTGTGAGGGGAGGGTGCGCTTAGTCGAGCAGAGTTGGATGGGTGGAGCTTACCGGATCATATTATTAACCTTGCGGAGCCCACTGATTTGCTGTGAAGCTTAGTTTGCTAAGTGTTGGAACAGACTCTCAAAGACTCTGTCATGGTATTAGGTGGCGCTTTCAAGATGCTGATAGACACCTTTCTCAAAAATACTTCTTCCATATTGTCGGTGACGGGAAATGCGATTTTAACTGGAATCCTCTATGGAGCCCAGCGACTAATGGAGGAGCACAGCCGCTGTCCCTGCGATCCTGAACTGAATGGTCGCTACTCGCTCATCGCTTTCTGTGTCCCAGGGTCCGTGCTGTTTCTGATCAGTCTGCTGGTGTTACCCGATGCGAGGAAAGTCGTTACGTGCCGGGTCAGATTTGATTCCCCGCACACTTGCAGATGCGAGAATTTTCAAAGTTGCTCGGAGAGTCGCTTCAGTACCGAAATGAGAAAGTTTTACTTTTGCTTGTACACACTGCTGAAAATATCGGTCCCTTCAGTCCTGTGGGTCGTCATTCTTCTCGCGGACGGAGATTATTACGCCTGTGCATATATTCTGCCAAGCAACGCGACGGTCGACAGTCAAATTTGCGCTTTGTCTTGTGCTTCTAGTCCCGAAGAAATCCTGCCTCGTCTCCGCAGCCTTTGCTTTCGCTCACGGGTGAGTGAATTCAGATAACATGTAGTAACTGTGGCAGAAAAATTAGAACTTTAGGCCGTGATTTAACCCGGAATCTTTAATGTCCCGATGAGTGTCCATGGTTTCCAAAGGGCGGGTAAGTTCCAAATATCCAGCGTAAAATCCCTGGCTGCGTCTGAAGCAGATACCCTTATAGAATTTGTCCCACCGGCCAGAATTTTCGGATGTTTCTCCCTCACAATTTTGGCCGGTTCAGTCTGTGGAAAGTAGCGGTGCAATTATATACAATCAAATTTAGGGGTGGCAAGGTCGCGGAGCGGTTAGCGTAACAGTATAACCAGCGACCCGATTTCAGTTCCGCGGCAGTCTGCAAGGAATTGGTCCTTTCTCCCTGTGACCCGTGCTTCTCGCATTCCCAAGATGTACGGGTTATTAGGTTTATTGGGTATATTGCGTGGCCTGGAAGTATCAGTTGCCTTGCCGTATGCACAAATAAAATGGCACAGCTTGGGCACTAAATACTTAACGTACTCAACAGAGGAGATGTGAAAATCACGTTTCTCTTGCTCGGGACCTAAAGTCCTACTCAAATGGAGGGGTCTTTTGTTGGGTGCCAAACCGAGAATAAACTTCTTCTCCCGTAGAATTGTGGAGACTAGAGGTATTCAGGTGAGGGGGTCCATAGATTTTGGAGTATAATAGAAATCTCCAGGCAGAATAGAGTTATATAACACTACATCAGAGAAACAGGACATGTGGCCCATCTAGTAGGTACCAAACTATTATTCTGCTTTGTCCGATCGACCTGCACCAGGTTCATAGTCCTCTGTTCTCCTCCCATAGTGTACTTACCCAAACGTCTCGTAAATGTTGAAATTGACCCACATCCACGCTTCACTGGCAGCTTGTTCCACTCTCCCATCGCCCTCTGAGTAAAGAGGTTTCCTCTCATGTTCATCCTCAACATTTTAACTTTTCCCTTTAACCCAGGATCTCTACTTTTAGTCTCACAAAACCTCAGCTGAAAAGCCTGTTTGCATTCAATTCTCCTCTCATTCTTCTACGTTCCTAGGAATAAAGTTTTAACCTATTCAACCTACCTACATGAACGAGTACAGAGGAAATTTACAAGGATGTTGTACCGGAACTTGAAGACCTAGAAATTGTAATTTTTCTCTGTACTCTTTCCTATAGGTAGCTGCCCAAAACCGCGCATAATTACTACTACTACTACTCCTACGACGTCGACTCAGGCCTAGAGGGCCGGCGTTGGGCACGATGGCGTACTCTCCGCTCTCGCCTCTCCTTCATCAGTGTGTTAAGTTCACCTACATTAGCCGTGTCGCTAACTTCCAGGGGCGTGTTGACCATAGTCTTGGGAGGGCGCCCAGGGTTCATCCTCCTGTGCTTGGGCTCCCATCTGATGACTAGGCTGGCAGATAGCTCAGGGGGGCGAGGACAGTGCTCCACTAGTTGCAATCCTTCTCGCACATAATAAGGCAAGGGCATATTAATTTTAAAAATTCTGCTTTCGTTGAAATCTGCAATAAAACAGGGTCGTTGGAAAAGCTCAACTGGTCAGATAGCGTCTGTGGGGAAAGAAAACATTTACTATTTAGGTGGCGAACTATTCACCAGAAAGAGTATAGGTTAATTGAAGACAGTGACACTAGAGTAAAAGACCAGCAACGAACTTACTGATGGATAGTTTGGCTTAGGGGACCGAATGGTTTGCTGTTTCTCATGATATGATGCTTTTATCCTTACAGATGTTCGGCGGAATTGTACTGGTGTCGACGTTGATGTTCCTGGTAATTTTGCAGTTTTTACCTGAGTTTATTTGTCCTGACGAGAGAGAGGCGAAATCCGAGGAAGAGACGGAAATGGAAGACATTCAAACTGGGGAACAGCGCTGACCAAACACAGGAGAATACTGAAACTGAACTCAGATGTCGAAACCCATCCGTCCTCATGTGGACCAGTCGAAATGAAGTGAAGAACTTGATAAGACTGGGATGGTCTTATTGCCCCCACAACTCTCAAACAAACACAACCCCTCTTCCAACCCGAAACAACAAAAGCCACAATAAACATAATCCCATAAGACCATAAGGCATAGAAGCTAATTTAGGCCATTCAGTCCATCGAGCTGCTGCGTCATTTCCATCATGTCTGATTTTTATACCCCTTGACTCCATTCTTTTGCCTACTGCAGTGAACTTTGACGCTCTTATTAAACAGGAACTTACGAACCTCTGCTTGAAATATACTCAATGACTTGACTTCCACAGCTGTCGGTGGCAGTGAGCTCCATAGACTCTCTGTCTAAAGAAATACCTTCTCGGGTCTGTTCTAAAGGGAAGCCTATTTTGTTAGTGTATCCTGTGGTCACAGATTTTCCCATTATAGGAAACCTCCGCTCCACGTCCACCCTATGTAGGCCTTTCCTTTTTTAATCTGTTTCAATGATACATCCCACCCCACACCTCCATTGTTTGCCATACTCCAGACAATACAGGCTTAAAACGGTCAAACGCACCCCATACATAAACATTTCATTCCCAGAATAATTCTCATGAACCTGCTCTGCATCGTCTCAATGCCAATACATCCTTTCTTAGATAAGCGGGCTGGACCTGCTCACAATCCGCTAAGTTCCACCTGATAAATTCCTTATAAAGCCTCAGGACTGAATAGCTCCCATTTAACTTGGTTCACCAACTGGCTGAGAGTTGCCATCAGACGCAGGTCCCCGAAAGTGAACTGGAGTCGTGACAAAGCTGTTGATTCCATGAATACAAAGAAAATACCGAAATCATATTTTCTTCAAAAATGTCCGCTGGAATACGCACCCAAAGGAAATTTGGCAAATTCAATATTGTTCATGCATCTAATATGATAAAATTAATTTCGTTGGTAGATAGTTTGTTTATAACTATGCCAAATTTTAATAATATAACAATTTTTATAATAATGTACCAAATTTTATAATAATATAGTTGTAACTTCCCAAAGCAATTTCCTAATCGACACAGATCATGGCAAAATGGGGAATGTGCCTTTACTTAACAGATAGACTCTATATAAAATAGGCCTCGAAATCTAACTATCAAACATTCATTCTTTAAGCAAATCTCTGAATTATTACCGACAAAGATAATACAGCAGAGAACAGAACAGCGCAGGAACAGGCCATTAGATCGACAATGTTGTGCTGAACCAGCTAAAGAGTAAATCAATAAAACCCAAGCACTAATCCCTCCTACCTACATATCCCTCCATCTTCCTTACCTCCATGTGCCTGTCTAAACGTCTCTTACAAGTCTCCAATGTATATTCCTCTACCACTATACCGGGCAGCACATTTCAGGCATCCATGACTCTGAGTACAAAACTTAACCCTCGCCTTCCCCTTGAATCTGCCCTCTTCTCTTTCGATGAATGTCCTCTGGTGTTAGAAAATTTTAACCCTGGGAAGCAGAGTCTTCACTATCTCTGCTTCCCATAATCTTATAAACCTGCCGAAGCGAAAACAACCCAAGTTTATCCAGCCTCTTACGATAGCACATGTCCTCTAAACCAGGCAGCACCCTGATAAGGCTTTTCTGCTCTCTTTGCAAAGCCTCAATATCCTTCCTATAGTAGAACCAGCAGAACTATGTGCAATACTCCAATAAGACCTAACCAGAATTTCATAAATTTGTAACATGACCTCTTGACTTTTGAACTCAATTTCTCGACTATAAAAGCAAGCACTCCATAAGCATTTTAACCGCTTATCTTTTTATATATTTTATTTGTCTAATTCATTATAGAAATACTATTAGTTGCCACTGAGATTATGTTCGTGGTCTTCTGCTACTGCAACCCATCCACCATGGTTCGAAGTGCTGAACGTTCAGAGATGCTCTTACACACTCCACTACGGTACTGAGTGGTCATCTTCCTGCAATTTGTACTCGACTGACCACAGTCCTCTGAGCTCCTTCATTAACAAGGCATTTCTGCTTTATTTTTGTTGCTTATCGCACCATTCTCTATAAACTCTGGAAACTGATGTGCGTGAATATACTAGATCAGCAGTTTCTCACATTCTCAAAACGCCTAACAATCATTCCATGGGGGAAGCCATTTAGATCACATTTCCTCCCCACTTTGATGTTTTTTCTGGATGAGAACTTGACAATTCTCATTCTTGACAATGTCTGCGTGCTTTTATGCATTGAGTTGCTGTACCATGATGGGCTGATTAGATGTTTGCATAACGAGCAGGAGTACAAATACACCCATTGAAGCGGCCATTGAGTGCATTTCCTTTAATCAAATGTTTGATTCATAACAGAATAAAAAAGTACCTTAATTGCATCACTGGACAATGATAGCAATTATATATGTTAATTGTCTGCTCGGATTGTGATCAAAACATATAATTTAATTGCGAGACTGAACTATATGCGTGTGCATGCCTCATCAAATTTCCAACATATTGCAGTAAATGCTTCTGCTAATTATTTATTTCATTATAGAGATTGTGTTTTCCTTCGTTTATTTAATTAACAAAAACTTTAAGTATGTGTCTGTGTCCATTGCTGAACGACAGTGCATTCGGTTTTGTTAATTGTCTTTCCATTAGTAATAGGAATGGGGAGTTGTGGTTGAGCTGGTACATATGGATTTCCGAATCTATCAGTCAGAAAATAAGATTATCACCAATACTGGGGAAAATACTGCTGTAACACGGAATGGAATTCATCTCTGCAACAATACTACGGTATAGTACCCAAAGGCAGAGAGAATAGTACAGAGGAGATTACCACGGTTTTGGTAGAGGGGTCAATTATTTTCTTATCATAAACATAAAAATATACTGAAAATTGGGTTTGAAATTTCCAATTTTACATATGTCAGCAAATTTGGGGTGTGAAGATGTCCTTAGGTAAATGCTTAGGAGACATCCCAGGAGCAAGGATGCAAACGTAATCCGTGCTCATAGGTGTCGCTATTTGAAGATCAAAGTACACGTATTATCAAAGTATGAGCACTTTTTACAACTTTGAAATTCATCTTCTTGCAGGCAGTCTCAAATAGAACCGGTTTAAAGGAAAACCTCACACAACGAAGAACATTCAACAGCCAAAGTTGGGTGCACAATATAAAACAATTAACACTAACCACAGAGAACCCGAAAGAGAGTCCACAGCTACGGAACTGTGAAGCCAGTGCAGGAGCCCGATGGTTACAGGCCTCAATTACAGTCAGTTCAGAGCTGAAGCTCCTTGATAAACTCGTGCAAGTAGTAAAAACTTAAATAAACCAATCAATCTAGCATCCTCTTTGATTTTATAACCTCAAGCAGGACACTCAGATGCATCAAAAACAAGTATGGTTAGGAAACCCCATTTTCCCTCGGGCCATTAAGGGGCCCGATCACATTTGAACTGTCAGCGGTTAATCTGTTCTGTACCATACAATATTGAATTTATGCACTTTAGTTTCATCATGTATACGGCTTTTATCTGTAGATTTTATCCTTCCTTTCATACGTTATTGTGTGCTATCTGGAAGTGCACTGCTGAGCTTTGTCTAGTTTGACGGTATACATGTATATATTTTCCTAACAACAAATGACATAACTTGGCTTGAAGAGCATCTGGTTGTTTTGTGACTTGTATGCAACACATTGTCATTGGTCGCTGGCGCCATCGTTCAAATTGCCCGACATACAGACAGGTGTTTTGCTAGCAGACACCTTGCGTGTCGCAGCGTCCACCAGCTCCCGTGTCGGGAGCCAGGATTAAACTGCAGCTCTTCACTGGAGGTCACCTGACGCTAAGCCACGGAAACCTCACTGCACTGAAACTGCTTTTGATGGCTGATGTGGCGCCGGCTGGGAACAGTGGAGAAATCAGAGCACAGAAATGAGGGATTCTGAGTTGTTCTGTCGTCAGCATAGTGCTTTAATATTTACTTTATTTTTTGTTTACCTCTACACTCATTGGGCCATTCGTTTAATACAGTACATGACAATATTCTTCTTGAACGATCGATCCACGAAATTCCCGAAAGTCCAATGACGGCAAAGACCCTAGAATATAGATATTCCCCACCGTCCTTGTGGTTACAGTACCAACCTTCAAGCGTGCCCCTCATCGTGCAGGGTAAAATTTCGGTGTGCCCGTGGGCACCATCCCTATTCACTGGAGATCAGATTTTGGCCAGATCAAAATACGGCTTTGAAGAGCTTCTGGATCAGCAAGTCCTCGACAGGATCGCTGCGTTATTTTGCCACCTTTTGGCGTATTCACAGTCTACAAGAGGTGCATTGGTAGAGGAGCAAACACGGGAGCACCGTGTGATAGGATTGAGATAACAGGTGAGCAGGAAGGATCTGACAGAGGACCCCTCTGGCCAGCATTTCAGCTGTCCCGCAACTGATAACCGACTGACAATCTTCTAGATCCTCAATAAAGTCCTGACCCGGAGCGGTGCCATGTTCGAAGGGAATTAGGTTGGATCCATCGGGTCGACACATTGATTCTATTTAATTGCAAAGGAGCAAATGAGGGGTTTTTAAGAGGTCCATATCAAGAGTCTCTCGGCAGCATATTCCAATTAGGATAAAAGATCCACACGCCATGTTCGGGGAAGTCTGGCTGTCGAGAGATATCGAGTCTCTGGTCATGAAAAAGAAGATAGCGTGCATTTCATTTCAATGGACCTCTCGGGGAATATAAAAAGTTCATGACCAAGTTTAAGAGGGAAATAAGAAGGTAAAAAAGGAACCATGAAATGTATTTAGCAGGCATGGTTACGGATAATCAGAAGAGGCTAATCGGTTATATTAACGATGAAAAGGTGACCGGGGTAAATGGGTCCTGCTGAAGACCAGCGGGGCAGCCTCTGTGTGGAGCTGTAGAGATGGCTGAGATTTTCCATGTTTATTTCCCCTCGGAATTCGCTAGTGAGTATATGACAGATGCCAAGAAAAATAGGGAGGTCTTGGATCACATGCACTTTACGACGAAGATGATATATATTGCCCTAAAGTGTATTGTGGTTGGCAGATCAGCAAGACTCGTTAAAGTGCACTCCGGACTTAAAGCAAGTCCGCGGGTGTGAGGAGGGGTATAGCGTAAGGCCTTGCAATCATATTTACTTAGTCGTTTCTCACTAAGTTCCAGAATACTGGAACGTGGCTAATATTCTTTCATAGTTCAAGAAGGGCAGCAGGCACAGGCTAGGGAACTTTTGGTCGGCGAGGCTATCTTCATCTGGAGGGAAGTTGCAGGAGTGAATTCTAAGGGATATGATCTACCATTACATTGATGGTCAGAGCCTAATGTCAGCATAGTTTTGCTCGTGGGATGACATATCTATCATCACTTTTGGAGTTGTTGCAAGAGTTAACAAAAAGGATAGGTGAAGGTTACAGTGAAAAAGTGAGTTGGGGAAAAAATAACGACCTTTAACAGACAGTGGTGATCATGCCGGGCTTTATCGTTGGACTGTGTGAGGAAACCAGAGCACCTAAGGAAGCTCACGAATTCAGGATCAGTTCCTGAGGATTGGAGGATAGCTAATGTTATCCTACTTTTTAAGAGAGGAGGGAGAGAGAAAACAGTTAGCCTGACAACAATGGTGGGGAAGATGCGGGAGTCAATTATAAAAGATGAAATAACGACACATTTGGACAGCAGTAACAGGATCGGTCCGTGTCAGCGTGGATTTACGAAGGGGAAAACATACTTGACTAATCTTCTGGATTTTTTGAGGATGTAACTATAAAATGGACAACGGAGAGCCAGTGGATGTAGTGTACCTGGACTTCCAGAAAGCCTTTGATAAGGTCCCACATAGGAGATTAGTGAGCAAAATTAGAGCACATGGTATTGGGGGTAGGGTACTCACATGGATTTAATTCCATTCGTTGGCAGACAGGAAATAAAGAATAGGGATTAACAGGTCCTTTTCAGAATGGCAGACAGTGACTAGTGGGGTACCACAAGGCTCGGTGCTGGGACCACAGCTATTTACAATATACATTAATGATTTAGATGAAGGCGTTAAATGTAACATTAGCAAATTTGCAGATGACACAAAGCTGAGTGGTAGTGTGAAATATAAGGAGGATGTTAGGAGAACGCAGGGTGACTTGGATAGGTTGGGTGAGTGGGCAGATGCAGTTTAATGTGGATAAATGTGAGATTGTCCACTTCGGTGGCAAGAACAGGAAGGAAGATTACTATCTGAATAGTGTGGTTAGGAAAAGGTGGAAGTACAACGAGATCTAGGTGTCCTTGTTCATCAGTCTCTGAAAGTAAGCATTCAAGTACAGCAGGCAGTGAAGAAAGCTAATGGCATGTTGGCCTTTATAACAAGGGGAGTTGAGTATAGGAGCAAAGAGGTCCTTCTGCAGCTGTACAGGGCCCTGGTGAGACCACACCTGGAGTATTGTGTGCAGTTTTGGTCCCCAAATTTGAGCAAGGACATTCTTGCTATTGAGGGATTGCAGCGTAGGTTCACGAGGTTGATTCCCGGAATGGCGGGACTGTCATATGTTGAAAGATTGGAGCGACTGGGCTTGTATACACTGGAATTTAGAAGGATGAGAGGGGATCTGATTGAAACATATAAGATTATTAAGGGATTAGACACGCTAGAGGCAGGAAGCATGTTCCCGATGTTCGGGGAGTCCAGAACCAGAAGCCACAGTTTAAGAATAAGGGGTAGGCCATTTAGAACAGAGTTGAGGAAAAACTTTTTCATCCAGAGAGTTGTGGCTCTATGGAATGCTCTGCCTCAGAAGGCATTGGAGGCCAGTTCTCTGGATGCTTTCACGAAAGGATTATATAGAGCTCTTAAAGATAACAGAGTCGAGGGATATGGGGAGAAGGCAGGAACGGGGTACTGATTGTGGATGATCAGCCATGATCACATTGAATGGCGGTGCTGACTCGAAGGGCCGAACGGCCTACTCCTGCACCTATTGTCTATTGTCTATTGTACGGTCCGGGCTTAGCTGTTCTTCCCCCGAGAAGGGACGGTCGATGAAATTCAGCAGTGTCCATTGTGAATGCAATATTCACAATTCAACCTACTGCTCACTCAGATGAGTTGGTACCTTCAGTCACAGCACAGCTTTATCCGCACATCCGTGTTCCATCCACTGTTTCCCGTCATTTCTCTGCAGGCAGGGGCCGTTGTTCGATCCTTTCCTCGTAGTTTTCACTGTACATCGATATTCCTTCCCATTTTGGTTGTCAACGTCAGGGGATCTACACTCCAGACAAATTATTTGCTTTTTTTAAAAAAGCTTTATTTATGAAAATATACTTATAACAGAAATACAAATCAGTGCATGGACTCCACTATATTCATAGTTTCGTCAAGCCTATACAGTCGTAAAGGTGTCAAGACTATGCAATCGTCGAGTTATCAAACTGAGACATCCTGTGTAGAAGGCACTTCTACTCAGTGGCTACTTTATTAGCTGAGCATGCGCACCTGCTTGTTAATGCAAACAACCAATCAGAAAATCATGTGGCAGCAACTCCGTGTATAAAGCATAAAGCATGGTCCAGATGTTCAGTTGTTGTTCAGACCAAAGATCAGAATCCAGAAGAAATGCGACTGGGACTGTGACCGTGGAATGATTGCTGATGCTAGACGGATTGTTTATGTATCATTGAAATTATTGATCTCCTGGGATTTTTATATAGATAGATAGATAGATAGATAGATAGATAGATAGATAGATAGATAGATAGATAGATACTTTATTCATCCCCATGGGGAAATTCAACTTTTTTTTCCAATGTCCCATACACTTGTTGTAGCAAAACTAATTACATACAATACTTAACTCAGTAAAAAATATGATATGCATCTAGATCACTATCTCAAAAAGCATTAATAATAGCTTTTAAAAAGTTCTTAAGTCCTGGCGGTTGAATTGTAAAGCCTAATGGCATTGGGGAGTATTGACCTCTTCATCCTGTCTGAGGAGCATTGCATCGATAGTAACCTGTCGCTGAAACTGCTTCTCTGTCTCTGGATGGTGCTATGTAGAGGATGTTCAGAGTTTTCCATAATTGACCGTAGCCTACTCAGCGCCCTTCGCTCAGCTACCGATGTTAAACTCTCCAGTACTTTGCTCACGACAGAGCCCGCCTTCCTTACCAGCTTATTAAGACGTGAGGCGTCCCTCTTCTTAATGCAACTATCTCTAGAGTTTATAGATAAAGGTGCGAGAAAGAAAACAAAACAAAACATCCAGTGAATTGTAATTCTGTGGGCTTGTTAATAGGAGATCAGTAGAGAATGGCCAGATTGGTTCAAGCTGACAGGAAGGCGACAGTAATTCAAGTAACCGCCCGTTACAACAGTGGTGTGTATAAGAGCATTTAGGAACGCACAGCACGTTGAACATTGAAGTGGATGGGCTACAGCGGCAGACGAACAGGAACAAGTACTCAGTGGTCACTTTGCTAGCTACAGGAGGTACCAAATAAAGTGGCCACGGATTGTACGTAGTCTCTTTGAGCAGATACCGTCACGTGTTCGATTGTTTGCCTACACAGGACCTAGTTCCTCAGTATCCAGTCTCAGTAGTACTCGAGCCGGTTGTGGTGGTTCAGTCCAAAGTCCGTGGTCCGGTCCACGGACTCCGGCTTTTCCAGCGGTCCCTTGCTGCGGTTGGACTTAACCAGAAACACCTGAGGCTCATATTGGAACTGGGAATATAAGTAGCTCTGGCATTGAGTGTGATTGGGGGTTGTCCTGTCAAGAGCCTTATGGCACAGATGGCTGGCGGAAGGCTAGAATGGGCTATTGCCATCCTTGGGGCTGCGTTGGAGAACCATGGCTTCTGGGAGCCTTGCTGGTAGTAGTTGCAGCGGTCATTGCGGTAGGGATTGTTTCCCGGGCCAGTTGGGTGACCGTCAGCCACTCCGAGCTAGGCGGGGACCCTGTTGTTTCCGTAGCCACCCAAGGCTGCCGGCCGTAACGGCTAATCGGAGCTACCCAGGTGCAGAGATGGAACTAACAACACACACAAAATGCTGGTGGAACACAGCAGGCCAGGCAGCATCTATAGGGAGAAGCGCTGTCGACGTTTCGGGCCGAGACCCTTCGTCAGGACTAACCGAAAGGAAAGATAGTAAGAGATAGTACACATCAGACTTCCAATATAACTCGGAGTCCTGCCATGTGCAGAAGTTCGCTGATGACACGGCCATAGTGGGGTGTGTCAGGAATGGACAGGAGGAAGAGTATAGGAAACTGATACAGGACTTTGTGATATGGTGCAACTCAAACTACCTGCGTCTCAATATCACCAAGACCAAGGAGATGGTGGTGGACTTTAGGAGATCTAGGCCTCATATGGAGCCAATGATCATTAATGGAGAATGTGTGGAGCAGGTTAAGACCTACAAGTATCTGGGAGTACAGTTAGACGAGAAGCTAGACTGGACTGCCAACACAGATGCCTTGTGCAGGAAGGCACAGAGTCGACTGTACTTCCTTAGAAGGTTGGCGTCATTCAATGTCTGTAGTGAGATGCTGAAGATGTTCTATAGGTCAGTTGTGGAGAGCGCCCTCTTCTTTGTGGTAGCGTGTTGGAGAGGCAGCATTAAGAAGAGGGACGCCTCACGTCTTAATAAGCTGGTAAGCAAGGCGGGCTCTGTCGTGGGCAAAGTACTGGAGAGTATAACATCGGTAGCAGAGCGAAGGGAGCTGAGTAGGCTACGATCAATTATGAAAAACCCTGAACATCCTCTACATAGCACCATCCAGAGACAGAGAAGCAGTTTCAGCGACAGGTTGCTATCAATGCAATGCTCCTCAGACAGGATGAAGAGATCAATACTCCCCAATGCCATTCGGCTTTACAATTCAACCGCCAGGAGTAAGATATGTTAAAGTGCCGGGGTTAGGACTCAATGTATTTAAGTAAACTACTTAAGAACTTTTTAAAAGCTATTATTAATGTTTTTTGAGAGAGTGATTTAGATGCATATCATATTTTTACTGAATTAAGTATTGTATGTAAATAGTTTTGCTACAACAAGTGTATGGGACATTGGAAAAAATGTTGAATTTCCCCATGGGGATGAATAAAGTATCTATCTATCTATCTACCAGCATTTTGTGTGTGTTGTTGTTTGAATTTCCAGCATCTGCAGATTTCCTCGTGTTTGCTCTTTAAATTCTACTGCGAAGCCTCTGCCAGTGATGCCTACACTGAAGAAGTTTAAATCTTCTTTTCGACGGGAGTTCAGTGAAACCCTCTCTCGTTGCTCCCCATCTACAATTCCTTTGACCCTCCAACTTTTCGATCATATTTTGACCCAGACCCGCTATTACAGTCATATATCCTTCCTTGGAACGTGTCTCTGCCTGGCTCCAGTTGGCTTCAGGATCCGTTTTCGAGCTTCTCAATTTAGACCTTCTGCGGATCCCAGGTACTCACATTTAATTGACTCCGCCTCTCGTTGTTTCTCCCTTCGAGCTCTCAGGGCGACACTCTCCGCGATGAGAAGGTACCTGGCGTCCCTATCGCAATCCCTTCCACGCCTCCGGGACACCTTTTTTTCAGACGTAAATTCTACGGGCTGCAAAGCTCGGCGGAAGTAGCTGCTTACCAAGGCGGCTTGCAAGAGCGCTCCCGCCGAGGGGGCGGGGCGTGCAGAAGCCGCATCGGTATTGTCCGGACGCGGTGGTGCTGAAAGACATCCGACACTACCAGAAGTCAACCGAGCTGCGTTTACGGTGCTTCGTTCGCGATTCAGACGGACCTTCGCTTCCAGAGCTCGGCTGTGATGGCGCTGCAGGAGGCGAGAGAGGTTTACTTCGAGAGGCTTTAGGAGAGCACTAACATGTGCGCCTTTCACGCCAAGCGACTTACTATTATGCCGAAGAAAGTGTATCTGGCGCGGCGATTGTGCTTGAGGCCCGAGGTTGAAGCCCCGGCATCCACACAACGGCTCTTTTCAGAGCCATCAACTAATACAAAATAACTGTAGCCATTCAGGCTACATCCCCTTCCATCACTTCAAGTCTAGCCTCTTCAACCAAAGTTAAAAGTAGGAAAACAACCTGCACTGGTTACTTCATTATAACCAATATTCTCAATCTCCATGTGGCCAAAATGCCCAAATGCACAATCATTTCAATTAGCACAAAGTCACCCTGGTTGCTTTCACACTGTATGACAACTATACTTGCAAAGGAGCAGGCCCTTCGCCACATATCGTCTGCGCTCAACCATTTAAACGCCCAGTCCAAACCACCTGCATGAGTGTCAGAGCCCTCTGAGTGAACTTCCTCTTCAACATTTCCCCCTTAACCCATCGTCTTGTAATTCTACCCAACCTCACTGTCTAGTCTGCCTTAGTATTCCATTTTTTCCCTTTGTATAGTTTTTTTTTATTTGCCTCTTGTTGGATTTCAAAAGAGTACCAAGCTTCCAATTTCCCACTCACTTTTGCTACATTGTATGCGCTTTCCTTGGCTTTTAAGCAGTTCTTATGTTCCCTTGTCAGCTATGGTTGCTTACCCTTGCCATTTGCGAACTTTCTATTTTGAAGTCTATATAGACGCATATCTATTTTGCGTCTTGTGAGCTATTCACAGAAACGTCAGCCATTTCTGTTCTGCCATCATCCCCGCCAGTATCCTCCTCCAATCCAACCGGGCAAGCTCCTCACTCATGCCTCTGTAATTCTTTTTATTCCATTGCCATACTGATACATGAGCGTTATGCATCTCCTTCTCAAACTGCATCTTGTGATATATCACAGACACCTCGTTGCTTCTTCCTCTCACCCCAACCCTTCCCTCTTCACTGACACTACCAGCTCCCTCCCCCCTCTGATCCCATCTCTCATCCGTGCCGGGTCTTCACCATTCCGTCCGACCTTCAACTCTCTGAGGCAGAGCGCTCTGTCCTCATCAAGGGCCTCACCTTTGTCCCCCTTCACCCACGCCTCAGTGAGTTCTGCGTACGCCATAACGCTGAACTCTTCTTCTGCCGTCTCCGTCTCCGAGCTTACTTCTTGGACAAGGACTCTCCTACCCCCACCGATGACCCCTTCTCCCATCTTCAACCCTCCTCCTCTTCATGGACACCCCGCTCTGGTCTTCTGCCTGCTCTGGATCTCTTTATTGCTAATTGCCGACGAGACATCAACCGTCTTGACTTCACCACACCCTGTTCCAATTCCAACTTCACTCCTTCTGAAAGCTCTGCTCTCCGCTCCCTCCGCACCAATCCCAACCTCACTATAAAACCTGCTGATAAGGGGGGAGCTGTTGTTGTCTTGCGTACTGACCTCTACCTGGCCGAGACACAGCGACAACTCTCTGATAACTCCTCTTATTTACCTCTTGATCATGACCCCACTAAGGAGCACCAGGCCACTGTCTCCTATACCATCACCAACCTTATCAGCTCTGGGGATCTCCCATCCACTGCCACCAACCTCATAGTTCCCACACCCCGCACTTACCGTTTCTACCTTCTACCCAAGATCCACAAACCTGCCTGTCCAGATAGACCTATTGTCTCAGCTTGCTCCTGCCCCACTGAACTCATTTCTGCATATCTTGACACTGTCTTATCCCCCCTTGTTCAATCTCTTCCCACCTATGTTCGTGACACTTCCTATGCTTTGAATTTTTTCAATGATTTTAAGTTCCCTGGCCCCCTCCGTCTTATTTTCACCATGGACGTCCAGTCCCTATATACCTACATTCCCCATCGAAATGGTCTCGAAGCTCTTCGGTTTTTTTTTTTTGGATTCCAGACCTAACCAATTCCCCTCTACCACCACGCTCCTCCGTCTAGCGGAATTAGTTCTTACTCTCAATAATTTCTCCTTTGGCTCCTCCCATTTCCTCCAAACCAAGGGTGTAGCCATGGGCACCCGTATGGGTCCCTGTTATGCCTGCCTTTTTGTTGGCGTTGTGGAACAGTCTATGTTCCAAGTCTATACGGGTATCCATCCCCCTCTTTTCCTTCGCTACATCGACGACTGCATTGGCGCTGCCTCCTGCACGCATGCTGAGCTCGTCGACTTCATACTTCATTAACTTTGCCTCCAACTTTCACCCTGCCCTCAAATTTACCTGGTAGGCCTATCCACTGATATCTACTATAAGCCTATAGACTCTCACAGCAAACTGGACTATTCCTTTTCCCACCATGTCTCTTGTAAAAATGCTATCCCCTTCTCACAGTTCCTCCGTCTCCACCGCATCTGCTCTCAGGATGAGGCTTTTCATTCCAGGACGAAGGAAATGTCTTCTTTTTTTAAACAAAGGGGCTTCCATTCGTCCACCATCAACTCTGCTCTCAAACGCATTTCTCCCATTTCCCACACATCTGTCCTCACACCATCCGCCCGCCAGCCCACTCGGAATAGGGTTCCTCTTGTCCTTACCTACCACCCCACCAGCCTCCAGGTCCAACGTATAATTCTCCCGTAACTTCCGCCACCTCCAACGGGATCCCACTACCAAGCACATTTTTCCCACCCCCCCCTTTTCTGCTTTTCGCAGGAATCGCTTCCTACGCGACTCCCTTGTCCACTCGTCCCCCCCAACCCTTCGCACCGATCTCCCTCCTGGCACTTATCCTTGTAAACGGAACAAGTGCTACACCTGCCCTTACACTTCCTCCTCCCTCACCACCATTCAGGGCCCCAGACAGTCCTTCCAGGTGAGGCGACACTTCACCTGTGGGTCGGCTGGTGTGGTATACTGCGTCCCGTGCTCCCGGTGTGGCCTTTTATATATTGGTGAGACCCGAAGCAGATTGGGAGACCGTTTCGCTGAACACCTACGCTCGGTCCGCCAGAAAAATGAGGATCTCCCAGTGGCCACACATTTTAATTCCACGTCCCATTCCCATTCTGATATGTCTATCTTTGGCCTCCTCCATTGTCAAAATGAATCCAAACTCAGGTTGGAGGAACAACACCTTATATATCGGCTGGGTAAACTCCAACCTCGTGGCATGAACTCTGATTTCTCTAACTTCCGTTAATGCCCCTCCTCCCCTTTTTACCCCATCCCTGACATATTTAGTTGTTTGCTTGTTCTCCATCTCCCTCTGGTGCTCCCTTCCCCCTTTCTTTCTCCCTAGGCCTCCCGTCCCATGATCCTTTCCCTTCTCCAGCTCTGTATCACTTTCGCCAACCACCTTTCCAGCTCTTAGCTTCATCCCACCCCCTCTGGTCTTCTCCTATCATTTCGTATTTCCCCCTCCCCTCACTACTTTCATATCTCTTACTATCTTTCCTTTCGGTTAGTCCTGACGAAGGGTCTCGGCCCGAAACGTCGACAGCGCTTGTCCCTATAGATGTTGCCTGGCCTGCTGTGTTCCACCAGCATTTTGTGTGTGTTGTTTGAATTTCCAGCATCTGCAGATTTCCTCGTGTTTGCAGAGATGGAACTGTCTGACTTTCTTTGCTGCTTGTCTCGTCCTGTCCTCGCCTCCGTGGGGTAAGTCAGGCTGTTCTCCCATTGCCCTGCAGGGGGAATCTGTCTTGTCTTGTCTTTGCCTCTGTCGGGTAGGTCAGGACGTTCTGCCGTTACCCGACGGATAGTCCTGCCCCACCTTGGTGAGGAGTTATAGATAAGTCCCGGCTTTATGTCTGTACTGTCCCGTCTCATGTCAGTGTCCTGTCGAAGATGAGTCCCGGCTTGTCGGAGGATAAGTCCCGGCTCCATGTTGATGTAAAGTTCCTAGTCTGCCCCTAGCTCCAGCCTCCGAGTTCACCAAGCCTCAAGACCCCAAGCCTCGTCACGGCTCCGCCTGGGGTTGGGGGTCCGAGCCCGAGGCAAGATCCAGGTTCTGGGTCCACCCCAGGCTCCTTGTTCCCAGTCCCTCGTACTGGTCCTGCTTCCCTTGCCTCGACTGTATCCCGTCCCGTCCTTGGGTTCTGTCTAGTCCTATTTCCGGGGCTCCAATGTCCGTGTCCTGCATTTGGGTCCTGATTCAACACCCGACTTATGACACCGGTGGCCCTCCTCGTAAGACATTTGCAGTGGACGTGCTTGTGCAAAGGATCACCGGGCTTCAGTGCGTCATCCAGTAAGTACTCTGGTCGGCAGTATCCCATTACGGACATCTCGTTGTATCAGAAGTCGATTTTGTCCTGACGAAGGGTTTTGGCCCGAAACGTCGACAGTGCTTCTCCTTATAGATGCTGCCTGGCCTGCTGTGTTCCACCAGCATTTTGTGTGTGTTGTTGTTCGATTTTGTTTTGTTCGTATAAACAGACAAGTTGTTACCTCGCCGAAATGGAGATTCTTCCAGCAGCTCTTGATGTCTGTCCCTATGCGTGCCGTTGGAAGCTGCCAGTAAATTAATTCTATTACACAGCTACTCGAGATGAACCTCGACGAGGACTCTAGAATTCCTCGGTTATTGGCAAATGTACTCCAAAAGGGTAGTGGAGTGGAGACATGTCTCTAGCAAAGGATGTGCAAGGACTCATTCCCGCTGTTAGTCTGTGGTCCGGTGTGGAACCTGCTTGCCCGACGACACCCCCCCCCCCGCCCCGCCGCCACCACGCCGATCAGAGTCACCTGAAACTATGGGAACAGGTAGCGGATTGTCTAAAGAGTATTGATAATGGTTGGGGTCACCCATCCTGTAAAGATGCTGCCCAGATGAAGACAATGACAAACCACTTCTGCAGCAGAAGTTGCCATGAACATTCGTAATCAGGCGACCATAATCGCTCACGTCATATGACAATGCACATGATAATGATGAGTCTTGGCAATGAGGCATTCCGCCGCAGGTATTTGACACTCTGCTCGAAGAACCTTTTTACAGGCTCTCTCGTTTATGCTCTTGCAGTGTCCGCAGGGAGCGCTGTGCTGACCACTGTCTGATAGGCTGTGGTCATCATAACACAGTCAATCGACTTTAATGGTGGGGCTCAACCCACCAGTAAAGTTCGGACTCAAACTTAAATCCTCTTTTACATCTGAATTATCACCAGCGTACTCTCGGTTTTCAGGCTATTGTGCTACTGTGCTAACAACTCACCAAAGTAGAAAATAAAATTTAACTGGTCCAAACGGAGCTGTGGGATGTCTGTAATTATCTATTGTAAGGTCTTGCATACATATGGTCATTCACGTGAAAGGAGCAACAAAAGGTTTCACATAAAAGGTTTCACTTATACCTGCCTCCTCTTGTGTCTACAGTGTCTATTTTCTGCAGAAACAGTTCCATGTTCCTTCCTCATAGTATTTACTGAATTGGCTGTAGTGCCTGTGAGGCCTCAATTACTTTGAGCAGGATTCAGCTTGTGATCATTTAACAACAATGCCAGCCAGGCAGAGTGTGCGGGGGGCTGTGTGAGAGTCCGGTTCAGTAATGCAGACTGGAGAAAACAGCTGGATATTCACCTGAGTACAGTTAGACGAGAAGCTAGACTGGACTGCCAACACACATGCCTTGTGCAGGAAGGCACAGAGTCGACTGTACTTCCTTAGAAGGTTGGCGTCATTCAATGTCTGTAGTGAGATGCTGAAGATGTTCTATAGGTCAGTTGTGGAGAGCGCCCTCTTCTTTGTGGTGGCGTGTTGGGGAGGAAGCATTAAGAAGAGGGACGCCTCACGTCTTAATAAGCTGGTAAGGAAGGCGGGCTCTGTCGTGGGCAAAGTACTGGAGAGTTTAACATCGGTAGCTGAGCGAAGGGCGCTGAGTAGGCTACGGTCAATTATGGAAAACTCTGAACATCCTCTACATAGCACCATCCAGAAACAGAGAAGCAGTTTCAGCGACAGGTTACTATCGATGCAATGCTCCTCAGACAGGATGAAGAGGTCAATACTCCCCAATGCCATTAGGCTTTACAATTCAACCGCCAGGACTTAAGAACTTTTTAAAAGCTATTATTAATGCTTTTTGAGATAGTGATTTAGATGCATATCATATTTTTTTTTACTGAGTTAAGTATTGTATGTAATTAGTTTTGCTTCAACAAGTGTATGGGACATTGGAAAAAAAAGTTGAATTTCCCCATGGGGATGAATAAAGTATCTATCTATCTATCTATCTATCTATCTATCTATCTATCTATCTATCTATCTATCTATCTATCTATCTATCTATCTATCTATCTATCTATCTATCTATCTATCTATCTATCTATCTATCTGAGGACTGAGAATTACTGGAATTGTCACACAGCATTTGTGACTGCCTCCCAGAAGAAGGTGGTAAGCCAATGCAGATTAAACAACATATCTTTTAAATGGCTTAAAGCTATCTTTCAGTTTACAAATACTGTAATTGCTGAAGTGGGCCTAAAATAGTGATGGCCTCTCACTGACCATCAAGCAGCCAATTTGCACTAAAGCTAAACAGAGGGAGAGGCATCTGATGCAGATAAGAGAGAGACACACACAAATGATTTAGTATTATGGCTTCTTCACTGATTATTTACCTTTTGCTACAAGGACACTTCTTTGCTCGTTAACATTCCTGAGGAGACAGCAGGGAGTGGTCAGTTTGATGGCCGTAGAGTTGATGGATGGCTGATACCCCGTCAGTGGGGATAAAAGACGGGTCTGCGGAGACACCCTCAGACACGCCACGAGACACTGTAAGAGTGGGGGAAGGTGGGGGCTTGGAGGACCGAATCAGGAGATCGGTCACAAAACTCACAGTGTGACGGCAGGACCGGTGGGAGCTTGTGGGTGTGTTCACTCATGCCAGAGTGACAAGCCCACCACGGAAGAACGGTCTAGCCGAGAACGGAGGGGTCATAACCGAATGATCGCATCAGTGCAACGGAACAAGAAGACAACGGAATGTTTGCCTGCTGCAGCTGTTCACATCTCTCTCTCTCTCTCTCTCTCTCTCTCTCTCTCTCTCTCTCTCTCTCTCCAATGTCACAACAGCAACTACCTCGAATTAGAACTGAACTGAACTTTGCATTATCTACTCATTTACCCCTAAACTTTGATAGAGCTTGGTTTTTGATTCTTATTTCCACACTTCTGTATAAATATATATATCATTGCTAACTTGTTTTATCTGTATATTTGCATTTTTGATACTGTATTGCTTAGTTTACTAGTAAACACCTTTAGTTACAGTGCCACCAGTCTCCAATTTATCAGTCCATTTCTGCTGGCTCGTTAACCCAGTTACGGGGTACGTAACAAATTGGGACCTCATCTCAGGATTTGATTACCAAATTGGGGGCCGGTGAATTAATTGGAGTGCATTGCCTTATCTGCTTTGGTTGTGTGGGAAACCAAAGAGGCGGAGAGCAGAAATGCAGGTTGAGGTTAATATTTTTGTGGCGGATCCAACCCCTGAGGGGCTGGGCGAAGCTAAAAAGGATGTACTGCTGGGAATTGCTGTTGAGAAGTTAGAGATTAAGGTGACCACTCGCATGAAGAAGGCTTAGGTCCAGCTGTTAATAGCGCATCATTACGTAGCTGAGGGGAAATTCGAAGAGGCGGCGTTGGAGTTGTTTGTTGAGGGTAAACTATTTACTGAGGCTGAGGTTCAGCTTCAGGTGGATAAAATAAAGTACGAACGTGAGTACCGAATGAAACAGTTGGAAGTAGAGAGACAGAAAGAGGAAAGGGAGGAGGAAAAGAAGAGGGGACATGAGCTTCGAGTAAGGAGGCTGGAGCTGGAGGCCGAGAAGGAACGGGAAGAGAGGCAGTTTGAGCTGGAAAAGTTTAAGGCATTGCAGGTAGGGAGTCAGGCAGTAGACCCAAACAAGGGGTTCAAGATTGGTCAGGAGGTTAAGTTGTTAGCCCCATTCGAGGAAATGGATATCGATAGGTACTTCCATTTTGAGAAAGTTGCTATGAATCAAGACTGGCCTAAGGAGGAGTGGGCTGTTCTGTTACAGTGTACTTAAGGGGAAGGCTCAGCAAGCCTATTCGGCATTGTCTGTGGATGAGGCTAAAGATTATGATGAAGTAAAAAGGGCTGTACTGAGGAGTTACAAATTGGTTCCAGAGGCATACCTGCAGAAGTTCCGGAACTTGAGGAGGCCGTGGGACCGCACGTATTTAGAGTTTGCCTGTGAGATGCAAATGTATTGGGATCGTTGGTGTGCCTCAAAAGGGGTCAATGGAGATTTTGATAGACTGCAACAGCTGATGCTTATCGAGCAGTTTAAAAGTTGCGTCCCTGAAGGTATGAGGACGTACCTGGACGAGAAGGAGGCAGAGACTCTATCTGCGAATGCCAAGTTAGCAGACGAGTATGCCTTAACACACAAGATAAAATTTTCCCCAAATAAGAGTTACCAGAGAGGCAGTAGGGATGGTAAAGAAAGCCCACCGGCTATGTCAGAGAATAAGCCGGGAACTAAGTGGAAAGGGTAAGGAGGAGGAAAAGCAGGCTGAAAGGAAGTTTCCCAGTTTTACGTGTTATAATTGTGGGAAGGTTGGTCACATAGCATCTCAGTGCCTGGCTCCGAAAAAAGAATCAGGAAAAGGAAAGACGGCAACCCCGACTGGTTGCATTGAGCCGGTCAACAGCCCGATGAGGAGGGAGAGGTTAGATAGAGCCCAAGAGGGGCGCGAAAAATTTATTTCGGGCGGGTTGGTATCCGTGAAGGAGGGAGAAACCCCAGTTTCAGTGCGGATCTGGAGAGATACCGGGGCAGGTCAGCCATTGAACTTAAGGAAAGTGTTAGAATTCGGTGCTGAGACCGAGACCGTGGAGGTAAATGCGATAAAAGGTATCCGACAAGGGACTGAAGCCGTACCTTTGCACAAGATATATCTGAACTGTGACTTGGTATCCGTACCAGTCACAATAGGGGTGCGGTCTGAACTACCCATGGACGACGTTGATGTCTTACTCGGTAATGATCTTGCAGGTGGGGATGTGTACTCAGCAGTGACGCTGACGAGCAAGCCTGTAAGTGCTGAGGACCCGCCCATAAGTTCTAAGGTTTACCCCGCCTGCGCAGTAACTCGCAGCATGTCGAGAAAAGCGGCTGAGACAGGCACACATTTAACTGAGTCCGGCATTGATTTAGCTGAGACGTTTCTACCGACCTTGTATCAGGAGGGGTTAAAGGATGAGAAGAAAGAGGATAGTGGAGCTAAGGAAAGTAAGGGAGAGGAGGTGGATTTGCCATTACCGAGGACGGAACTTATAACGGAGCAGAGACGTGATGAGGAACTTGTGGCATTGAAAGAGATAACTCTGTCGGAGGAGGGAATTAAGAAGGAACCAGTGGGCTACTATATGAAGGAGGGAGCATTAATGAGAATGTGGAGGCCGACCTCCGTGCCGGCAGATGAGGACTGGGCGGTGGTACACCAGGTGGTGGTTCTGAAGGTTTATCGGGACGAAATTTTGAACCTGGCCCATAAGATACCCCGAGGTGGACACTTTGGAGTGAGGAAAACAGTAGATAGAGTTACGAGAGACTTTTACTGGCCAAATATGAGGAAGGATATTATCGATTATTGTAGAAGGTATCACACTTGTCAGGTGGTAGGAAAACCAAATCAGGTTATCCCTAAGGCACCACTTCGACCGATACCCGCTTTTGGGGAACCCTTTTCCCGAGTCATTGTGGATTCTGTGGGTCCCCTGCCTAGAACTGCGAGTGGGCGGCAGTACGTGATGACCATTATGTGTGCTGCCACTAGATTTCCAGAGGCTGTGCCCCTGGGGAACATCAAAGCTCCCGCAGTGGTAAAGGCACTCGTAAAATTTTTCACCACGGTAGGGCTGCCTAGGGAGATTCAGTCAGATCAGGGGAGTACCTTCACGTCCCGCACATTCCAGCAGATGATGTCTGAGATGGGAGCTGAACAAATTTTAGCCTCCGCATACCACCCGGAGTCTCAAGGGGCGTTGGAAAGATTCCACGCGACTTTAAAGACTATGAATAAAACTCACTGTCAGAAAAATACTTGAGACTGGGATGATGCATACCACTTCTGTTATTTGCAGAGAGGGACACGGTTCAGGAATCACTGGGGTTCAGCCCATTCGAGCTGCTTTTCGGTCATAGGCCCAGAGGGCTTCTGACCTTACTTAAAGAGCAGTGGTCGAGCTCGGCAGTGCATGTCAATGTGATTGACTATGTTTTGAAATTTCGTGAAAGGCTCAACAAGATTTGCGACCTTGCAAAGAAAAATCTCCAAGACTCCCAAGTCAAAATGAAACAATGGTATGATAGACGAGCCTGTGAACAGGAATTTCAAGTGGGCGATGAGGTCTTGGTTCTGTTTCTATTAATGAACAACCCCCTTCAGGCGAGCTTCCAAGGTCCGTACAAGGTAATTAAGAAAATAGACCCTCTGAACTATGTTATCGAAACCCCTGATAGGAGGAAACCGAGCCAGTTGGTACACGTTAGTGTGCTGAAAGGTTATCATGAGGCAAAAGCCGCGTCAGTCGGTGCTGTCACGAAAGCAAATGAGGCCGTAAGGATTGATAATGAGGGGCCCGAGCATCTTGAAAAGATAAACATAGTGCCCACCAGATTAGAGAACTCTGTTATTTTGGCCAATTTTGATGATAAGGTCAGGCATCTGGAGCCTGGACAGAGGGAACAGATGACCAAGCTAATTAACTGGCATGAAGATTTATGCCCAGACGTTCCGAGGAGATGTGAGGGAACAACACATGATGTTATTGTTATTTCAGCTCAGCCTATTAAGCAACCCTCCTATCGGATGAACGTGGAAAAGAGCAAGCTAGTGGAAAAAGAAATTGAACATATGCTAGCTGCTGGTATTATCCAGGAATCTTCCTCAGCATGGGCATGTCCATGCGTGGTTGTCCCGAAGCCTGATGGTAGTGTAAGGTTTTGTACAGATTACAGGAAGGTGAATGCCATTACAAAGACTGATGCTAACCCTATCCCAAGGGTGGAGATTGCATTGATAAAATGGGTAAGGCTAGATACATCACCAAGATTGACTTGCTAAAGGGATACTGGTGTGTCCCCTTGACTGACAGAGCTCGAGAAATTTCAGCATTTGTTACTCCAACAGCGTTATATGAGTACAATGTCTTGCATTTTGGAATGAAAAACGCTCCAGGGACATTTCAGAGAATGATTGATTCAGTGATTAAAGGGTTAGACAACACAAGGGCTGACATTGACGATTTAGTGGTTTGGAGTGATACGTTGAGGCTTTGGAGGAACTGTTTAAACGAATGCCTGCAGCCAATCACACAGTGAACCTCACCAAAAGTGAGTTCGGTCATGCCACGGTCACGTACCTGGGGTATGTGGTAGGACAGGGGCAGCTGGACCCTGTGCAGGCGAAAGTACAGGCTATTTCTGAAGTCCCCGTCCCGACTAATAAGAGGGCACTGAGAAAGTTTTTGGGAATGGTGGGGTACTATCGGAAGTTTTGTAAGAACTTTGCAGATATTGCTCTTCCTCTTACAAAGCTCTTACAAAAGAATGAAAAGTTTGTGTGGAGCAATCCTTGCCAAGAAGCCTTTGAGAGGCTGAAAACCATACTGTGTTACCACCTGTGTAAAAAGCACCTGACTTTTCAAAACCCTTCTCCCTAGCAACAGAAGCTAGCGACGAAGCTGCAGAGGCAGTCCTATTGCAGAGAGCTGAGGACGAAATTCAACACCCAGTGGCTTATTTCTCTAGGAAGTTCAATGTGCACCAGAGAAATTATTCCACTGTAGAAAAAGAGTTGTTGTCACTTATTCTGGCATTACAGCATTTTGAGGTCTAAGTTTGTTTGGCACAGAAACCCTTGATAGATTATACCGATCACAATCCATTGGTATTTTTGTCTAACATGAAGAATAAAAATAGACGGTTATTAAGTTGGAGTCTGTAGTTACAAGAATTTGATATTAAAATACAGCATGTAAAGGGGACTGACAATGTAATTGATGATTGTTTATCTAGGTGTTAGATTTGAAAGTATATCTGTGTTACTCTGTTAGTTAATGACTATCTGTATACCATATTAGATTCTGCATGTTTTATGCAGAGTCTAATATGCACATATGAACATGCATATAAAACATGCATATGTGCATGCATGTTTTAATTTTTACGTCCGGTAAAAATTCTTTGAAGGGTGGGGGTGTTATGTATGATGAGAGAACCAGATGGAGCTGGGGTCCAGAATTGACCCCCCCATGAACTATGCTGCTAATGAGAGAGAGAGATGGAGAACAGAGGAGGGATCTGATGCAGATAAGAGAGAGACACATACAGGATTTAGTATTATGGCTTCTTCACTGATTATTTATCTTTTGCTACAAGGACACTTCTTTGCTCGCTAACATTCCTGAGGAGACAGCAGGGAGTGGTCAGTTTGATGGACGTAGAGTTGATGGATGGCTGATACCCCGTCAGTGGGAATAAAAGACTGGTCTGCCGAGACACCCTCAGACACGCCACGAGACACTGTAAGAGTGTTGTGCACCCACAGGAAGGTGGAGGCTTGGAGGACCGAATCTGGAGATCGGTCACAAAACGCACAGTGTGACGGCAGGACCGGTGGGGGCTTGTGGGTGTGTTCACTCATGCCAGAGTGACAAGCCCACCACGGAAGAACGGTCTAGCCGAGAACGGAGGGGTCATAACCGAATGATCACATCAGTGCAACGGAACAAGAAAACAACGGAATGTTTGCCTGCTGCAGCTGTTCACATCTCGCTCTCTCTCTCTCTCTCTCTCCAATGTCACAACAGCAACTACCTCGACTTAGAACTGAACTGAACTCTGCATTATCTACTCATTTACCCCTAGACTTTGATCGAGCTTGGTTTTTGATTCTTATTTCCACACTTCTGTATAAACATATATATCACTGTTAACCTGTTTTATATGTATATTTGCATTTTTGATTCTGTATTACTTAGTTTACTAATAAGCACCTTTAGTTACAGTACCACCAGACTCCAACGTATCAGTCCATTTCTGCTGGCACGTTAACCCAGTTACGAGGTACGTAACACCTGAAACATCTGGACAGCAAACGTGCATACATCAGGATGCTCTTGAACGGTTATTGCTCGAAATTTAACATGACCTTTACCTTAATCAGTAAAGTCCAAGACCTTGGCTCAATACCCCCTTGTGCATTTGGTCCTGGATTTCCTCACTTGTAGGTCCCAGTCAGTCCGGATTAGCAACACCATCTCCTCCACAATTTCTGTCAGCACATGAGCACCACGGAGATGTGGCCCTCTGCTATACTTGCTTTACACCCATGACTGTACAGCTCCAACATAATTTACAAGTTTGCTGATGGCAGTACTGTTGCGGGCTATGTCAAAGGGGGTGATGCATTAGCATACAGGAGAGAGGTTAAAAAATTGGCTGAGTGGTGTAATAACCACAACCACTCACTCAATGTCAATGAGACCAAGGAACTGATTGTAGGCTTCAGGAGAGGGAAATCAGAGGTCCTCATCTCTGATCCAGTAGTCATCGGAGGATCAGGCATGGAGAGGTTGCAGAAGGACTTAGACAGATTGGGAGAACGGGTAAAAAAGTGGCAATTTAAACGTCATGTTGTAGAAGGCATGGTCATGCACTTCGGTAGCAGAAATAAATGTGCAGATTACTTTCTAAACGGGGAGAAAATCCGAAAATTTGAGATGGAAAGTAACTTCGGAAGAACACCTTGCAGGTAAAGTCGGTGATGAGGAAGGCAAATTCAATGTTAGCATTCATTTCAAGAGGTCGAGAATATAAGAGCAGTGATGCGATGCCGAGGCTTTATAAACCACTGGTGGAGGCATCACCTTGAGTATTGTGAACAGATTTGTGCTCCGTATCTAAGAAAAGAGGGGCTGGAATTGGAGATGGTTCAGAGGATTTTTAACAAGAACAATTCCAGGAATGGAATGGTTATCATACGAAGAACGTTTGATGGCTCCGCGTCTGCACTCGCTGGAATTTAGAAGGATGAAACCTTTTGAATATTGAAAGACTCAAACAGAGTAGATGTGGATTGTGTGTTTCCCTTGATGGGCGATTCAAGGACACGAGGGCACATCCTCAGTATAGGGGGGCGTCTATTTTAAACATAGATTCAGAGAAACATCCTTAGGCAGCGTTTGGTGAATTTGTAGAATATGTTACCACAGGGAACTGTGAATGTCAGGTCGTTGGATGCATTTTTGGCAGAGCTTGACATTTCTTTGATTGGGAACGGCATCAAAGGTTCCCTGGAGAAGGCCGGGGAGTTGGGCTGAGTTGGGATGAAAGGATCAGACATGATTGAATGGCTGAGCAGAGTCAATGGGCCAAATGGCCTAATTCTGCTCCTTGTCTTATGTATTATCATGACTGAACGAATAAACATCTCAGCCCCAATCTCTTGCCTTCTCCCAGTATCCCTTCACGCGTTACCCAATCAAGAATCTATCATCCTCTCCCTTAAATATGCATACAGACTTGGCCCCCACAGCTGCCTGAGGTAAAGAATTCCACAGATTCACCTCTTTCTGGCTGAAAAAATTCCTTGTCATTTTCATTATAAAAGGACTCCTCTGCATTCTGCGGCTGTGTCCTCTGGTCTTAGACTCTCCCGCCATTGGAAACATCTTCTTAACATTCACACTATTAAGGCTTTACACCATTCAATAGGTTTTAATAAGGGCACTCCTCATTCTTCTAAAATCTAGTGAAGAAATGCTCTGAGCCATCAAACACTCTTCACATGACAAGTCATTCAATCCTGGAATCATTTCTGTGAACCTCCTTCGAACACTCTGCAGTTTCTGCACATTATTACTAAAAATGAGAGGCCCCAAATTGCTCGCAAAATCCACAAGTGTGGCCTCACCAATGGTTTATGAAGTTTCAACATTACGTCCAGTGGCTAGTGGAATACAGTTTCGTGAAGTATATGGTCATCCACTTTGGTAGGAGAAATTGAAAGATTGACTATTTTCTGAATGGAACGAAAATACAAAAAAGAAAACCTATCATGCAAAGGCAGTCCTTGTGTAGGATTCCCTGAACTTTAATTTGCATTTTGCGTCTATGGTGAGGAAGGCAAATGCGATGTTATCATTTCTTTCCTAGAGGACTGGAATATAAAATCAATGATGTAATGCACTGGTGAGGCCTCTTCGAGAGTATCTTGAGCAGGTTTGGAGCCCTTATCTTAGAGAGGATTTGCTGAACCTCGGGAGGTTTCAAAGGAATTTCATGAAAATATTTCCAGTATTGAATGACTTCCCATACGAGGAGCATGTGATGGCTCTGGGCTTGTATTCTCCATTATTCAAAAGAATAAGGCATGACTAAACGGTTAAAGCCCTTGATGGAGTGGACGTGGTGATTAGGTTTCCTATGCTGGGAGAACCTAAGAGGACGGGACGCAGCTTCAGAACAGAGGGACATCCTTTTATAACAGAGTCGATGAGTAACTTCTTCAGCCAGAGAGTGGTGAATCTGAGGAATTCTTCACCATAGGCAGTTGTGGAGGCCAAGCCTGCAATTCTGTTTTTAGGTGTACAAAACTATGAGGGGTATAGAATGGGTAAATTCAAACAGGCTGTTTCCACTTAGGTTTGGTCGGACCTGATGTCATGGCTTAATGATTCCAGGGTTGACTGGCCAGATGGCCTACTCCTGCTCTTATTTCTTATGTTCTTTTGTCTTTTGTAATTCACTGTATAAAGTCACCCTTAGTTTTGGTTTTAACGGATTCAAAGTGCACCAGTGTGCTACGAGTTTCAGAAATGGCGTTATGAAGCCTTACAACTGGAAAGATGCAAGTGAGATTGTAGAGAAAGAATTTGAGATTCCTCGCTCGCTCGCGCCCGCGCTTGTGTGTGTGTTTGTGTGTGTGTGTGTGTGAGAGAGAGAGAGACAGTGAGAGAGAGAGAGAGACAGTGAGAGAGAAGGAAGAAGGAGAGTATGTTTGTGTTTTGTGATTCTATGTAAATGTGCACCAGTGCACTGCTCATTTCTTGTTAGGTTTCTGATGGTGGTAAATTTGAGATAACCTTTAGCTGAGCTCAATCATAAGCCATACATAAAACACAGGACGTGCATAAGGGAACAGCGATTTGTTAGTTAAAGTAGCTAAAATTGCAGAATTTATTATTTCTTATGAACCTATCACTTTTTAAGAACCATGGTGTTACATGACATAGTATAAAAACTAGACTGAACTTCAGGGTGGATAATACTGACACCTTTCCCTATTGTCCTGTTTATTATTTATTGTAATGCCTGCACTGTTTTTGTGCACTTTATGCAGTCCTGTGTAGGTCTGTAGTCCACTGTAGCTTTCTCTGTATCCTAATTTTCTGTAAATATAATTGCGTTCGGTTGCAGTAACTTTACTCAATTAGACTATTCTTCATATGAGTGTTAACGGTTTACCACATGTTTGAATTGAATTTTGTTTTTAGGTCTTACAATTCATTTCAAAGATTACGGAAGCGGAGATGGACTTAACACCGTGCTTTTCTCATTTCGGAGATAATACTTTCTTTCACCATCGTCATACACACCCGGTACTCTATCGGTTAGTGTAAGCTCTAAGATAACACAAGGGCATTTTCCCCCAAACGCTTGTTTTAGTTATTCATCTGATGCCGAGTGTGATATCGATATGAATCAAGTTTTAATAAAGTTGTACAAATCATGACGCACAACCAACTAGTACAGGTATATGTAGCACAGATCTCAGCTTTCCTCAGGTCTACTGTATGCAGTCAATTATCGAATTCATGGTATCTTGAAGGGGCTTCAGAAATTCCCTGAATCCAGAGTTACCTGTGATGTACTCCGACCAATTTGATTAGTCTGCATCTGAATCCAATAATTTTCTCCAGTAATATCCCGCATTTTCTGCTGAAAGAATGACATCTGGTTTCTTAACTGTTGTATATACATATTGACCGTTGCAAACCTTGATGCATAACCTACTTTCACTAATTCCAGTAGTCCTCTCTTTTTCTATTTTTGAACAACTTAAACACACTGCTGCTTAGTTTCTCCCAAGAAAATGTGTAAATAACTGTGCCGTTGTAGACGAGCACCATTTAGCTACCATTATATCAGTTAGATTAAATATTACCTTTGCTTGTGGGACCCTGGTACCAAAGTGACAAATTCCCCTGTATCTCCCAAAACTGATCCTACTTGTTTGTGTTACACTGGGTCTCACTACATTTGGACTCTACAGCAGTTCCAGCTACTTGTGGTTGTAGAGTAGTCAAATTTCTTATCATATTGAGTTAAACCTGTAACACACACGTGTAATTTCTGCTCTTATTTCCAGTTTCAGGTTTCAGTCATAAATCATTTTAAGTCCATATTTTCTCTTCGTTCTCTAGCCCTTCCAATCCAGGTTTCCAATTGTTTTTGGACTCAAGCCATCCATCATTTTTAAGATGTGCCTGGAGGCTGTGGAAATGAGCGAGGTCCTCAATGAATACTCCTCTTCGATATTCACCAATAAGAGGGAACTTGATGACGGTGAGGACCATATGAGTGAGGTTGAAGTTCTGGAGCATGTTGATATTAAAAGAGAAGAGGTGTCGGAGTTGTTAAAATACATTAGGGCGGATAAGTCCCCGGGGCCTGATAGGATATTCCCCAGGCTCCACCATGACGTAAGAGAAGAGATTGCTGAACCTCTGGCTAGGATCTTTATGTCCTCGTTGTCCATGGGAATGATACTGGTGGATTGGAGGGAGGCGAATGTTGTCCCCTTGTTCAAAAAAGGTAGAAAGGATAGTCCGGGTAATTTTAGACCAGTGAGCCTTACGTCTGTGGTGGGAAAGCTGTTGGAAAAGATTCTTAGAGATAGGATCTATGGGCATGTAGAGAATCATGGTCTGATTAGGGACAGTCAGCATGGCTTTGTGACGGGCAGTTCGTGTCTAACAAGCATTTTAGAGTTTTTTGAGGAGGTGGCCAGGCGTATATAGATGAGGGTAGTGCAGTGGATGTGATTTACATGGATTTTAGTAAAGCATTTGATAAGTTTCCACACAGTCGGCTTATTCAGAAAGTCAGAAGGCATGGGATCCAGGGAAGTTTGGCCAGGTGGATTAAGAATTGGGTTTCCTGCAGAAGGCAGCGGGTCGTGGTGGAGGGAGTACATTCAGATTGGAGGGTTGTGACTAGTGGTGTCCCACAAGGAATGGTTCTGGGACCCCTACCTTTTATGATTTTCAGGCTCTTAAGTAGGTGCAGGGACTACCAGGCCACCTGTAATTTCCACAAAACTTACTCAATCACTTGGCTATCTATCTTAATGTTCTTCAAGAACCCCAGCAGCGGCTCCTTTGTGATCGCAAAATTTCCTATTCCGTTTTACACATTGCTCTCACTCTCCTTCTTGGTGAACACCGACTTAAAGTTTTCTTTAGTATCTCAAACAGGTCTTCTGACTCCAAGGGTAAATCGAAGCCTTCATCCTTATATGCTTGTACCCTCTACGGAGGTAAAGAGAACAGAAGAACAGAACAGAAAGAGAAAAATTTGAGAAGGATAAGGGCAGCTCGGAGGTGTCAGTGTTGCAGTTGGACAAAGGAGAATATGGAGCCATGAGGGAGGAGCTGGCCAAAGTTAACTGTACGGATATCCTAGCAGAAAAGACAGTGGAACAGCAACGGCAGGTATTCTTAGGAATAATGCACAAGGTGCAAAATCAGTTCATCCCCCGGAGAAGGAAGGATTCAAAGGGGGGAAAGGGGCCATAGTGGTTGACAAGGGAAGTCAGAGATTGCATAGCATTAAAAAAAAAGGAAGTATGACAGAGCTAAGGTGAGTGGGAGGACAGATGATTGGGAATTTTTTAAGGAACAACAGAACTTAACTAAAAAGGCAATACGGGGAGAAAAAAATGAGCTACGTACGCAAGCTAGCCAGGAATATAAAGGAGGATAGCAAAAGCTTTTTTAGGTATGTGAAGAGAAAGAACATAGTTAAGAACACTGTTGGGCCCTTGAAGAATGAATTGGGTGAAATTGTTATGGGAAACAGAGAAATGGCAGAAGAATTTAATAAGTACTTTAGATCTGTCTTCACTAGGGAAGACACAAGCAATCTCCCAGATGTATGGATGGGCCAAGGACATAGGGTAACAGAGGAAATGAAACAGATTGACATTAGGAAGGAAACGGTGATGAGTAGACTGATCGGACAGAAGGCTGACAAATCCCCAGGTCCAGATGGTCTGCATCCTAGGGTACTAAAGGAGGTGGCACTGCAAATTGCGGATGCGTTGGTAATCATTTTCCAATGTTCCTTAGATTCAGGATCAGCTCCTGAGGATTGGAGAATGGCTAATGTTATCCCACTTTTTAAGAAAGGAGGGAGGGAGAAAACAGAGAGCTATCGTCCTGTCAGCCTAACATCAGTAGTGGGGAAGATGCTAGAGTTCATTATTAAAGATGAAATAGTGGCATATCTGGATAGCAATGATAGGATTGGGCCAGGACAGCATGGATTTACCAAGGGCAAATCATGCTTGACTGTTTTATTGGAGTTTTTCGAGGATGTAACCAGGAAGTTAGACAAGGGAGATCCAGTGGATGTAGTGTACCTCGAATTTCAGAAGGCATTTGATAAAGTCCCACATAGGAGAATGGTGGGTAAAATCAGAGCTCATGGCATTGGGGGGAAGATATTGACATGGATAGAAAACTGGTTGGCAGATAGAAAGCAAAGGGTAACTGTGAATGGGTGTTTCTCGGAATGGCAGGTGGTGACTATTTGGGTGCCACAGGGCTCGGTATTGGGACCCCAGCTGTTTCCAATTTACATCAACGATTTAGATGAAGGCATTGAGAATAACATCAGCAAGTTTGCTGATGATATTAAGCTCGGTGGCAGTGTGATATGTGATGAGGATGTTAGGAGAATTCAGGGTGACTTGGATAGGCTGAGTGAGTGGGTAGATACTTGGCAGATGACGTTTAATGTGAATAAGGGTGTGGTTATCCACTTTGGGAGTAAGAACAGGAAGGCAGATTATTATCTGAACGGTGTAGAGTTAGGTAAGGGAGAAATACAAAGAGATCTGGGAGTCCTTGTTCATCAGTCACTGAAAGTGAATGAGCAAGTGCCGCAGGCAGTGAAGAAAGCTAATGGAATGTTGGCCTTTATTACAAAGGGAATTGAGTACAAGAGCAAGGAAATCCTCTTGCATTTGTACAGGGCCCTGGTGAGACCACACGTGGGGTATTGTGTACAGTTTTGGTCTCTAGGGTTAAGGAAGGACATCTTGGTTGTAGAGGAAGTGCAGCGTACATTCACAAGGTTAATTTCTGGGATGTCCGAACTGTCTTACGCAGAGAGGTTAGAGAGACTGGGCTTTTACACGCTGGAATTAAGGAGATTGAGAGGGGATCTGATAGCGTCATATAAGATTATTAAGGGATTGGGCAAGATAGAGGCAGGAAATATGTTCCAGATGCTGGGAGAGTCCAGTACCAGAGGGAATGGTTTGAGAATAAGGGGTAGGTCATTTAGCACAGAGTTAAGGAAAAGCTTCTTCTCCCAGAGAGTTGTGGGGGTCTGGAATGCACTGCCGCGGAAGGTAGTGGAAGCCAATTTTCTGGATGCTTTCAAGAAGGAGCTAAATGGGCATCTTATTGATAGGGGAATCAAGGGATATGGGGACAAGGCAGGAACCGGGTATTGATAGTAGATGATCAGCCATGATCTCAGAATGGCGGTGCAGGCTCGAAGATCCGAATGGTCTACTTCTGCATCTTTTGTCTATTGTCTATAACAGCCAAGACTCAGGCCATTCGATCCATCTTATCCTTGCCGAAACCACTTAAACTGCCCACTCCCATCGATCTGCACCGTGACCATCCATTTACTTACCTAAATTTCTCTTAAACTTTGAAATCATGCTCGCATGCAGCACTTGTGCTGGCACCTCACTTCATGTTCTCCCGACCCTCTGAGTTAAAACGCTTCTCCAAATATTCCCCTTAAACTCCTCACATTTCACCCTTCACTCATGATCTCTAACTGTACTCCCACCCAACCTCAGTGAAAAATGTCTGCTTGAATTTACCCAATCTGTACCCCACATAATTTTTTATACATATATCAATCTTCTGCGTTCTAAAGAATACACTCCTAACCTATTCAATCTTTCCTGATAATGCAGGTCCTTCAGACCCGGCAGCAACTTTGCAAATTTTCTACGTACTCTTTCAAACTTGTTTGCATCTTTCCTGACCAACAGTTCACACAGTACTACAAACTCCGCCTCACCAACGCATTATACAACTTCCATATGAGATAGATCTCCCCCGTTCAATACACTGATTTATGAAGGCTAAAGGTTTTCTTTACGAACCTATCTACCTGCGATGCCACTTTTACCAAATTATGGACCTATATTCCCAAATCCCTTTGTTCTACCACACTCCTCAATGCCCTGCCGTTCATTGTGTAAAATCTACCCTGATTGGTACTACCCAAGTTCAGAAACCTCGCACCTGTCTGTATTAAATTCCTTCTGCCATTTTCAGCCCATATTTCCCGGTGATGCAGATCCCTCTGCAAGCCTTCATCACGGACACTACAACCCCAATCTGTCATTTGCAATTTTGCTGCTGCAATTAACTCATTATTATCCATATAATTGATATAGATGACAAACACCAAAGAGCCGAGCACCGATCCCTGCCATCCAAATCTGCATCGCAATCCCATTCGGATATGTCCATTCATGGCCTCCTCTACTGCCATGATGAGGTCAAACTGAGGTTGGAGGAGCAACACCTCATATAGTCTCCAGCCCCTTGGTATGAACATTGAATTCTCCAACTTCCAGTAATTCCCTCTCTCTCCCTTCCACCATCCCACTTTCACGCTGCCTCCTGTTCTAACTGCCTATCACCTCTCTCATGACTCTGCCTTCTTCTACTACCCATAGTGCTTTCCCCTTACATTCCTTCTTCACGTCTCCTGCCTATCCCCGCCCTTCTTCCCCTTCCCCACCCCTTGATCTTTCCACTGATTGGTTTTTCACTTGGCACCTTCCACCCTCCCCGCACTTTCTTTATAGGACCCCTGCCCCCTCCTTCTTCAGTCCCGATGAAGGATCTCGGCCCGAAACATTGACTGCTCATTTCAACGGAGGCTTCCCGACCTGCTGAGTTCATTCAGCTTTTGTACGTGTTGCTGTGACCACAGCATCTGCAGTGTACTTTGTGTTTAGCATACGTGAGGTTTAGAAGCAAGGATCAGATGGGTCTATTGAGGAATATAGGGTCGCATGAAAGGAGCTTAAGAAGGGGCTGAGGAGAGCAAGAAAGGGGCATGAGAAGGCCTTGGCGAGTAGGGTAAAGGAAACCCCAAGCCATTCTTCAACTGTGTGAAGAACAAAAGGTTGACAGGTGTGAAGATAGGACCGATTAGAGATAAAGGTGGGAAGATGTGCTTGGAGGCTGCGGAAGTGAGCGAGGTCCTCAATGAATACTTCTCTTTGGTTTTCACCAATGAGAGGGAACATGATGACGGTGAGAACAATATGACTGAGGTTGATGTTTTGGAGCATGTTGATATTAAGGGAGAAGAGGTGTTGGAGTTGTTAAAATACATTAGGACGGATAAGTCCCCGGGGCCCGACGGAATATTCCCCAGGCTGCTCCATGAGGCGAGGGCAGAGATTGCTGAGCCTCCAGCTAGAATCTTTATGTCTTCATTGTCCACGGGGATGGTACCAGAGGATTGGAGGGAGGCGAATGTTGTCCCCTTGTTCATAAAAGATAGTAAGGATAGTCCGGGTAATTATCGACCAGTGAGCCTGACATCTGTGGTGGGAACACCGTTGGAAAAGATATTTGAGATAGAATCTATGGACATTTAGAGAATCATGGTCTGATCAGGAACACTCAGCATGGCTTTGTGAAGCGCAGATCAAGTCTAACAAGCCTGATAGAGTTCTTTGAGGAGGTGACCAGGCATATAGATGAGGGTAGTGCAGCGGATGTGATCTACATGAATTTTAGTAAGGCATTTGACAAGGTTCCACACGGTAGGCTTATTCAGAAAGTCAGAAGGCATGGGATCCAGGGAAGTTTGGCCAGGTGGATTCAGAATTGGCTTGCCTGTAGAAAGCAGAGGGTCGTGGTGGAGGGTGTACATTCAGATTGGAGGGTTGTGACTAGTGGTGTCCCACAAGGATCGGTTTTGGAACCTCTACTTTCGTAATTTTTCTCAATGACCTGGATGTGGGGGTAGAAGGGTGGGTTGGCAAGTTTGCAGACGACACAAAGATTGGTGGTGTTGTGGATAGTGTTGAGGATTGTCAAAGATTGCAGGGAGACATTGATAGGATGCAGAAGTGGGCTGAGAAGTGGCAGATGGAGTTCAACCCAGAGAAGTGTGAAGTGGTACACATTGGAAGGACAAACTCTATGGCAGAGTACACAGTAAATGCTAGAATACTTGGGAGTGTGGAGGAGCACAGTGATCTGGGGGTACATGTCCACAGATCCCTGAAAGTTGCCTCACAGGTAGATAGGGTAGTTAAGAAAGCTTATGGGGTGTTAGCTTTCATATGTCGAAGGACAGAGTTTAAGAGTTGCGGGGTAATGATGCCTCTCTATAAAATTCTGGTTAGGCCACACTTGGAGTACTGTGTCCAGTTCTGGATGCCTCACTATAGGAAGGCTGTGGAAGCATTGGAAAGGGTACAGAGGAGATTTACCAGGATGCTGCCTAGTTTAGAGAGTATGGGTTATGATCAGAGATTAAGAGAGCTAGGGGATACACTTTGGAGAGGAGGATGAGAGGAGACATGATAGAGGTATACAAGATATTAAGAGGAATAGATAGAGTGGACAGCCAGCGTCTCTTCCCCAGGGCACCACTGTTCAATACAAGAGGACATGACTTTAAGGTAAGGTGAGGGAAATTCAAGAGTGATATTAGAGGAATCTTTTTTACTCAGAGTGTGGTTGGTGCGTGGAATGCACTGTCTGAGTCAGTGGTGGAGGCAGATATACTAGTGAAATTTAAGAGACTACTAGACAGGTATATGGAGGTATTTAAGTTGGGGGGATATATTGGGAGGCAGGGTTTAAGGGTCGGCACAACATTGTGGGCCGAAGGGCCTGCACTGTGCTGTATTGTTCTTTGTTCTTTACTGAGCAGTCTCCCATGCAGGACCATGTCAAATGCCTTACTAAATTCAATGTACACAGCATCCATTTTCCTTGCAAATACCATGAAAAACTCTGTAAGATTGGTTAGACATGGCCTACCACGCCCGAGACCATGCTGACTCTCGTTAATCAGTGTATACCTTTCCAAATATTTATTCCTCCAGTCACTTGGAGTACCTTCCAATAAATTTCCCACAACTGATTTTGGACTTTTTGGACTATAATTGCCCGGTTTGTGTTTTGTACCTGTTTTAAACAACGGAACAACACTGGCTATCCTCCAATTCTCTGAAACCTCCCTTGTAACTAAGGATGATTGAAATATCTCTGCTAGGGACCTGGCAATTTCTGCACTTGCCTCCCGTAGGCGTCGAGGGAACTCCTTGTCAATCCCTGAGGATTTATTCACCCTGATTTGCCTCACGGTAGTAAACACCTCCTCTTCTTTAACCTGGGCAGGCTCCACGAAGTTGATACCGTTTTTCCTCACTTCTATAGACTCTGTGTCCGTCTCCTGAGTAAATAGAGATGTAAAGAATTCATTTAATAGTTCTCCCACTTGTTGTGGTTCCTCACATGGACTACTATTCTGGTTGTCCAGAGGACCAATTTTGCCTCCTGCAATCCTTCTGCTCTTAACATATCTGTAGACTATGTTAGGGCATATGTTAGTTGCCTGTTAGGGCAACTACATGCCTTCTTTTAGCCTGAGTGGTTTATTTGTTAAGTTTTCTCTTGCATTTCCTAAGCAGTGTATTTGTTCTGGCTGGCCTATATCTGCTGTGCACCTCTGTTGTTCTCTTAACCAGGGACTCAATATCTCTTGAAAATCGATGTCTTCTACACTTGTCATGTTTCTTTTATTCTGACAGTCACAAAGAAGCTTTCTATTCTTAAAGTTTGGTTTTTAAGGCCTCCTGCTTAACAAGTACACATCTGCCAGAAAACAGCCGGTCCAAATCATTCCAAATGGCGGGTGAGTCCAGGACAAGGGACCACAGTCTTACAATTAGAGGGTACCCATTTAATAAAGAGATGAGGAGAATTTTATTTTAGCCAGAGGCTCGTGGATTTATAGAATTCATTGCCACATGCAGCTGTGGAGGCCCGATCATTCAGGGTGTTTAAGGAGGAGATTGATAGGTATGTAATTAGTCAAGGGATATGGGGAAAAAGCCGGAAACGAACTAGGTGGAAGAATAGTTTTGCTTATGGCGAAGCAGACTCGATGGGCCGAATGGTCTACTTCTGCTCCTTTATCTTGTGATCTTGAGAAATCCACAATTTGTAGATAATTTCTGATAGCATCAAAATTGGCCTCTCTTCAACTTAAAATCTAAACCCGCGGACCAGACCTACTTTTTGCAGGTTTATCTTGAACCTAATGGATTATGGTCACTGAGGGGAAAGCACTCCCTGACACATACTTCTGTCAACTGATCTGTCTGATTCGCTAATAGCAAGTGCAGTATCGCACACTCTCTCATTAGGATATCTATGTACTGATGAAGAAAGCCTTCCTGAACACATCTGACAAATTCGATTCCATCTAGTCCTTTTACAGTATGGGATTCCTAAGTTAATATGTGGAAAGTTAAGATCACCAACGATAACAACCTTATGGTTCTTAAAACACTCTGCGGTCTCTTTACAAAGTTGTTCCCCTAAATACTTAGGACTGTTGGGTGGTCTGTAATGTAGTCCCATTACCATGATCATACCTCTCCAATATCTCAGTCCCACCCAATTATGATGTTATGACTACGACGTCATAATTCCAGGTATTGATCCATACCATAAGATTATCACCTTACTTACGATACTTATTGCATTGAAATACACGCAACTCGGGATACCCGTCATACCATACTCAACCTTATGATATCTGACTTTCTTTGAGCTCTTACAAAGATCTGTCTCCAGAACCTATTCACTAGCCGTCTGGCACACTGGTTCCCACCCTCCTGCAACTCTATTTTAAATCCTACCGTGGAGCATTAACACAGTGGTCCCCAACCACCGGGTTGCGGGGAAACGATATGATTTGGCAATATGAAACGATATGAGTCAGCTGCACCTTTCCTCATTCCCTGTCACGCCCACTGTTGAACTTGAACTCACGCGAGGTCATCAGTCGCCTAAACGCAGTGATACCCTCGTGCCAGGGAGCACTGGTTGCCTCGGGTAACCGGCCGCCTCGTGCAGCCAGCAATAAGTGCCAATGGTACTGGCCTGGAGCGTGGACAGATGGGCGCCGTCACTATAACTGTTTAGTACATCGAATGTTCGTAGGGAACCCAGTGCTAAAATATTCGCAGACAACCTAATTTGAGCTCAGGGTTTCATAAGTAGCAGAGCAGCTACCTCGCTGCGATCTACTGAAAGTCATCCCTCCAGCCAAACTTTTGTCGGCCGATAGATCCTGCCTACCTACAAGGGGGGCAGGCACGCGCCCTGTCGCATTCCTTGCTCAGTCGGTTGCTCTCTCCGGACTGCGACCGCCGCGGCCCCGGTACGGGGACCTTTGGCCCTTACCTTGTCCTCTCACTGGATATCCAAACGTTACTTAAAATGTTATGATGCTATTGACTTATAATGCAAGGAAAATATGCGCTGTTTGTTTAATATTAAATTCGTTAGATAAACCCTTTTAGAAACGAAATTGAGTGTATTAGGCACTTATAAGTGACTACCAGTTGACTTATCACCTATATTCCTGTCGTGATTAACACCCACCCCACCACACCCCGTCGGCCAGTCCGGAATATTGTCAATATTAAACCGGTCCATGGTGCAAAAAACAAACCGTCCCCTTTACACATTAGTTCCCCCTCCAGTTTTATTGCAAACCGTCCCTTTTGTACAGGCCTACCTGCCCTGGAAGAGAGACTAATGATCCAAACATCTTATGCCTTCTGCCCTACACCAAATCCTTAGCCACGCGTTAAACTGCATAATTTTCCTAGTTATGGCCTCACTAGCACGTGACACGGGCAACAGTCCGGAGATCACAACTCTGGAGGCCCCGCCCTTTAAGTTAGCACCTAACCCCCTGAACTCCCAATGCAGAACCTCGTCACTCGTACCCCATGGCTTTGTGTGGATCACGACCTCTGGTTGTTTAAGCTCCAACTTTAGAATGCTGAGGACGGGATCTGAAATGTTCCGGACGCTGGTACATGAAGGTAATATACCATTCAGGAATCTCCTTCTCACCCACAGAACCCCCGTGCGTTCCCCTAACTAACGAATCCCCTATCGCCGTAACACGGCTCTTCTCCCTCTTCTTTTCTGAGTAACAGAGGTAGGCTCAGTGCCGGAGGCCTGACCACTATGATTTTCCTGTTAGGTCATCCCCCATATTACCCAAAGTGGTATGACTGTTGTTGAGTCGAATGGCCACAGGGGCACTCTGCACTGGCTCCTTAAACACTTCCCCCTTCCCGGCTGTCACCGACTTTCCTGTGTCATGCACCTTTCGTGTAATAATCTGGAGTTCATTCAGTTCCAGGTCCAACTCCTGAACGCGGATTGTTAGAAGCAGCGGCTGGATGCAACAGCCATTGCCCTCTGTGACTGTGTACCTTTTCTCCAAGTGATCCGGTTTCCTCCCACGCCCAAATAGTGTACGGTTAGGTTACAGGGTAGTAAGCATGCTATGTTGGCTCTGGAAGTACGGCGCCACCAGCACATATTCGACTGGTTGCTGAGGCAAACGACGCACTCACTGTTTATTTCGATATACACGTGACAAATAAATTTAATCTTTGTTTCCTTAATATCATTTTGAAGGATCTCGTTTCTATTCAGCAACCCACAGGTGCAATGAGAGAGTGAAAATATATGATCCTATATAATAAATAAGTGTTATAACTTACTCACCGTCAGTAAGTGCTACTAAACCAGGGATTTAAACAGCCACCAACCATTCTGTTGGAGCAGTACACACAAAATACTGGAGGAATTAAGCTGGCCAGGCAGCCTCTCTGGAAAAGAGGACTGTACTACCGAAGGGTCTCGGCCCGAAACATGGGCTGTTTATTCTTTTCCATTGATGCTGCCTGTCCTGCAGAGTTTCTCCCGCATTTTTTGTGTGTTGTTTTGGATTTCCAGCATCTGCAGATTTTCTCGTGTTTGTGGAACCATTCTGTGGGGCCGAGACCAGAATGGAGGAGAGGCAGAGGATTCGCTTTCCGGAAAGACGGCAGAAAACAAGATGGATTTATTTCTGAAACTAGCCTTGCTTTGTGTGCATGCAGATATGCTAACTGACGTGAACAGATAAAGATCAGCTTTTGGTGGTTTGAGTCACGTAGGTTCACAAAGGTCGGGCCTTTCATAAGCACCTGCAGCAGAATAAAGAACTTCACGTTGAAATGAATGGGAAATAAGGCTTAATCTGTAGCGAGGAGATACTTGATTACTTGATGGTGTGCACTGATCCCGAGTGTGTGACAAAGAAAGATGTGTGTGTGTGTGTGTGTGTGTGTGTGTGTGTGTGTGTGTGTGTGTGTGTGAGTGTGTTTGAACGAGTGCACAGAGGATGTATCACACAGGGTCAGATGACATAGAAGCGATCGGATGCGACATTGTTTGGAGGTAGGAGGCAACACTGTGAGAGCGGAGAGTCGTTTTCTTTGCTTTTTAAAAACCCGATAGCTGTAGGAAGCAGCGGCATACCACAGGGTTTGTATTGAAATGCACTTTCCGTTCGTAATATTTTATAACAATGTGGTACAGGATAGAGACAGGATGATCCATATTCTTGCGGATGACATTAAAATTAGCAGTGCTTTGGATAGTGAAACATTTTAATTTCATGTTACATTAGGAATTTGGTCAACTGAGAGTGTGTGTAAGGGAATGGGTGATGGAAGTTAACTCAGATATGTGTTAATTGAAGCACCGTGGGAAGATAATACCGGGCCAGGATATAATTATTGAATGGCATGGCCGTATGAAGCATTACTGAATATTGAAACATTGTGACACAGGGATGCATTTCCCTAAATAGATGCTGGCCTACCTGCTAAGTCCCACCAGAATTTTAACTGTGTTGTTGAAAAGTATCTTCTTCCTGAAGTACTCTTTTGCTGTATTTAACTTCCTTTTATTCCATATGGGGATACCACAATGAATGTCACTCTGTAGATGGACATAAAATTCTTTTATCAGTGTTCACTCTTGAACCTATCAAGTTGAATAATGTAAGTGAAAACACAGAACAGACTAATTTAAAATACTTATTCATACTAAGTTACATACAAGCAAAATGATACAATGGCAAACAAATATAAACAAGGGCAATTGACAGACTTCGTCATTATAAATTTGCATTTTTTTGACCGACTCTCCCTTTCTCTGCACTATAAGAATTAAGTTGGGGCTCTGTTATTTTAAATGCACTGCCTCAATGAACTGTTATAGTCAGTCGATCTGTATGAAAGAAATGCAAGAAACTTCGTTAATGTTCCTCAGTTTATGTGAGTGACTAAACAAGTTGCCAATTTACATGATTACATAAAGCAATAACAGAATTATGACACAGATGTAAGTGAGAAAACGAATGAGGATAAGGACGTGACTAGACACAAACTGGGTGACTGGTCAAGGATATTAGCGATAAAAGACAATGCGGAGAGACGTTATATTCTCCACTTCTACTCAAAGCAGAAAATTATGCTATTTTATTAAGATAATGATGTCATTAAAAGAGGCATGTGTGTGTTTGCGATGAAGAAGAATATGCGGATACAGCGCCCGAAGGAAGGTAAACCTTAGGAGAGAATTTGAAAGCGGTGAGAACAGTCTAACTACAATCATACGTGTATAACATCGTGGACTATTTAGGTCTTCTTACCTAAATAAATGTAGTTGCTGGAGAGGGTGTGTGGTGAAGACCTTTGGCCGCTTGTTTGCCACGCGATGAGAGACTGAGAAGCATAATAGGTTTCTAACTGACATATTAAGTCATTTATTCTCACTCTATCAGAGATATTTTCTTGGCCATATCATTCACGCTCCTTACAATTGAAATCTAAAATGTTTCCCTCATTTTACAGAAAGGGCAAGTTTTTCCACGGTGGTGGCGGTGTGGAAAGGTGGGTAGATGTATAGGATGGGGTTTGTGAGGTGGCTCAAACTGTGGACATGCGTTTAAAATGCGAGGAGAAAATTAAATGAGTTCTGAAGCCAACCTTTTCATACAGGGATTGGCGGGTATCTGAAAGCAGCTGTCAAATGATGACGTGGTAGCTGTGGAAACAAATGCATTTAAAGATAGTTTGTTAGGTACATGGATAGACTAAATTTGGATTATGGACCAAACACAGGGAAACTGGACGAACTCGTAAAGACGACTTGGTCGTAATACTGATTAGGTATTGTATATAAACTCCATACGACCATATGACCATAATGTACAGGAGCAGAATTAGGTACTTTGCCCCATCGAGTCTGCTCCATCATTTCATCACGTCTGATCCAAATCTCGGCCTAGACCCAATTTTCCGCCATCTCCAAGTATCCCTTCCTGCTCTGACCAATCAAAAATTATTAAATAGCCATAATGGCTTGGCCTTCACAGCAACCTGTGGCAAAGAATTTCACAGATTCACCACGCTCTGGTTAAAGGAATTCCTCCTTATCTCTCTTCTAAAAGGATGCCCCTCTATTCTGAGGCTGTGCCCTCTGATCTCAGATTCTCCCACCATCGGCAGCATCCTTTCCACTTCCACTCTATCAAGGCCTTTTGCCATTCGATAGATTTCAAAAATATCACCCCTCAAGACTTCTGAATTTAAGTGAATACTGGCCAGGGCTATGAAAGTGTCTTCATATGAGAAGCCATTCAATCCTCCAATCAATTTGTGAACCTCCTTTGAACCCTCTCTAGTTTCAGAGCATCATCTCTAAGGAAAGGGGCCCAAAACCTCTTACGATACTCCAAGTGAAGCTTCACAATTGTTTTATGAAGACTTAACATTACATCATTGCTTTTATATTCTAGTCCTCTTAAAATTAGTGCTAATATTTCATTTGACTTCCTCATCACAGACTTAACGCACAAATGAACCCTGAGGGATTCCTGCACATGGACATCCAAGACCTTTTGTGCCTCAGCTTTGTTTTGCAATTTTCTTTCCATTTAGAAAATAGTCAACCTTTTCATTTCTTCTACCATAGTGCATGATTGTACACCTCACCACATTGTATTCCATCTGTAATTTCTTTGCCGATTCTCCTAATCTTTATAAGGCCTTCTGTAGCCTATCTACCTGCTCAAAACTACTTGATCCTTCAACTATCTTCATTTCGTCTGCCAACTTTGTAACAAAGCCATCAATTCCATCATCATTGACATTTGAAGTGAAAATAAATGGTCCGAGTACAGACCCCTGTGCAACACCATTAGTCAACCGCAGCCAACCAGGAAAGGTTCCCCTTATTCCCACTCTTAATCTCCTGCTTTATCCATGCTAAAGTCTTTAAGGAGACTCGTGCGCACAAAAACCCAATACACATCAACCGATTCTCCTTTGTCTATCCTGCTTGTTATATTTTAACACAATTCCAACAGATCTGTCAGGCAAGATGTTTCCTTGAGTAAACCATTCTGCCTACAGCCCATTTCATCACGTGCACTCCGTGGCCTATTTATTACATGTGCGCATTAATGCAAATGCCTAATCAGCCAATCACGTGACAGCATTTCTGTGCAGAAAAAAAGCATGCAGACACGGTCAAGAGGTTTTAGTTTGTCCAGACCAAACATCAGAATTGGGAAGAAATTTGATCTATGTGACTTTAACCGTGGAATGATAGTACCAGACATGGTGGTTTGAGGATCTCATAACCTGCTGATCACCTGGGATTTTCAGTTTGAGAATGGTGTAAAAAGAACATCCTGATCTGTGGGCGAAAACGCCCTGTTAATGACAGAGGTCAGAGGAGAATGGCCAGACTGGTTCAAGCTGAAAGAAAGGCGACGTAACCATGCGTTACGACAGCAGTGTGAAGAACAGCATCTCAGAACGCAAAGCATTTCCAACCTTGAAATGGATAAGCTACTGTAATGGAAGAAATAACAGTAAGAATGGAGAACGAAGAATCATTGGATGTTGCTCACATGGAATTTCAGAAGGCCTTTAACAAGGTGCTGGACGTGAAGCTGCTTAACAAGAAAAGAGCCCACGGTATAATGGGAAATATATTGACACTGATAGAAAATTGCCTAACTGGCAGGAGGCAAAAAAGAGGGAATATAGGGATCCTTTTCTGATTGGATGCCTGTGACTAGTGGTGGTCCACAGTGTCAGTATTGGAACCACTTTATTTCACGTTTTATGGTTATGATTCGGATGATGGAATTGACAACTTTGTGGCCAGGTTTGTAAACTGTATAAAGCGAGGTCGTCAGAAGGACTTAGACAGATTGGGGTAATGAGTGAAGAAGTGGCAGATGGAATATAGTTTAGAGAAGTGTATGGTCATACACTTTGCTGGCAGAAATAAAGGCGTAGTAAATTTTGTAAACGGAGGGGAAGTTCAAAATATCAGAGGTGCAAACGCCTTGGGAGTCCTCGTTCGCGAATCCCTAAAGTCTGACCTGTAGGTTGAGTCGGTCGTAAGCAAGGTAGATCTGAAGATGGCACTCATTTTGAGAGGATTAGGATATAAGAGGAAGGATTTGACGTTGGGGCTTTATAAAGCGTTGCTCAGACCGCACTTGGAGTATTATGATCAGCTTTGGTTCCTTGACGAAAATAATTCTGGGAATGCTAGGGCGAACGTCTGAGGAGCGTTTGATGGCTCTGAGCCTGTACTTACAGCTGTTCCGAAGAATGAGGAGGAGCTCATTGTAAGCTGTTGAACAGCGAAAGGACGAGATAGAGTGGATGTGGAGAAGATGTTTCCATGTGGCTGAGTCCAGGACCAGAGGGCACAGACTCAGAATAGAGGGAAGTCCATCTAGAACAGAGATGAAGAGGAATTCTCTCGCAAGAGGTTGGTGAATATGTGAATTCATTGCCACGGACGGCTGTGGAGGCCAAGTCATTAAGTCATTAGTTAAAGCTGAGTTTGACAGGTTCTTGATCATTGATGGAGTCAAACGTTACGGTGAGAAAATGGGTTAAAGGGATTGAGAGGGATAATAAATCGACGATGATGGAAGTTCTGCTTCTATGCCTTATGGTCTAACATGCACTGCCTTCTATGATGAATGAATGTAGAACCCTACGCCAGCAGGATCACGGGCTGAGGGCGGATAGTTTCAAGTTAGGGCGAAGGCTGGGGTAAAAGGGCCATCGAAGTCTCGTCACATATTTAAAGCCCACTTAAATCAATCAACTTCACTCTGGCCGGGGTTGATGGGGAAGTAGCTGGGAAACAAAAGCTGACCCGGCACATAACCACTTTCCCCGCATCGGGTGACACCAGCAGACTGAGCAGGAACATCGCGGATGCTGGAATAAGGAAAGAAATACTCGCGTAGTGAACATTCAGCATCGGATCACAGGGACACGGACTTTATTTCTCCATCAGGTATTCCACTCCGTAAAGGATTCCAGTTAAAATTGTACTTAGTCCCACCGGATACAGGGATTTATTTTTGAAAAAATTGCTTTACAGCTTCTGAAAGGGAGCATGCGATGGTATGGCAGGGTGAATTAGTGACAGTTCCAAAACTCTCGGTACGCAAAGCCTAACAGCAAACCTGTGTGAGCTAGCTATCATACGATTTGCTAATTTCCACCCAGGAAGCACCGACAGTTGGTTCGAGCAAAATGGTTCCACCCTGCTGAGCTCGTCACTCTCTCAGAGAAGTTCAAGCTGTATTCAGGGGTCACTCCACATTAGCTGTGAGTTAGAAGCGCCCTGCATTTTGAAATTCAGCTGGGAGTTGAAACTTGTTTTCTGAATGTGAGTCGGGGTTAACACTAGGTGCCAATAAACAATAAAACCATAAGACATAGGAGCAAAATTAGGTCATTAGGACCATCGAATCTCCTCCGCTATTCCATCATGGCTGTTTTTTATATCTCTCACCTCCAATTTTTTTGTGATTCTTGAAAGATCATAACCAATGTATCTTCTATCTCTTCAGCAACCTCTTTTAGAAGTTTGGGATGTAGTCCATTTGGTTCATGTGACTTATCCATCTCATGACCTTTCTGTTTGTCTCACACCTTTTGCCATTGTAATAGCAATGGCGCTCACTCCTGCTCCCTGACACTCACAGACCTCTGGTACACTGCTATGTCTTCCACAATTTCACCCACAATTTCATACGAATGAAAGAAAAATGGAGGGCTCTGTGGGGAGTAGATTTCAATTGATCTTGGAGCAAGCTAAGAAGTCAGTAGATCATAGTGGTCTGAGGGCCCCGGAATACTCCCTTCCGTTATTTGCTCTATGTTCTAAGACAGTAATTCTCAACCGTTTTTTGGCCACGGCCCCCATAGGTGCTCTTCTCAGGGTCCAGGGTCCCCCTTTCAAACAGGGATACAACACGAACAGATAGACAGAAAATCATTTATTATTGAACACCAAGAAAGCTTGAACATTTTGACATACTGGACAAAACTTTAAAAAAGACTGTATGAAATTCAACATCTATCAGCCCTAATGCGATCCTTGAGCTTGGTGCTTTTCTGCAAGTTTCATGATATCGGGCTAATAGTTAGACAACGACAGTTGGAGGTCATCTCATAGTTTTCCGTCTGTGGCTCCTTTCAAATGTGCCAGGACCCCCAAGGGGGCCATATGGCCCCCGTTGAGAATGACTGTTCTAAGACACTGTAATGCCACAAGCGTCTTAGGGAAGAATGCCTGCGGAAATAAGCTGCTTGATTGACCAAGGTCTTATAGATGAAACATATAGATGTGATAGTATAAAACAGAATAATTTTATGATACAAAATTATACCAACTTGCAAGCATTTTAATGAACTTGCACTGTTTTAACACCCAGGAATATGTCGGGTTTAAACTCCAAAGAACTCACCCTGCCTACGGTTTGAACGAAACTCAATATAAAGACACTCGAAAATCCCAGTCCGATTCATATACGTGATCAGTCCTTCCTACAGCTTGATCTTGGAATATATTAAAATGTCAATATCTTGAGCTGAAGGGCCTGTAATTTGCTGTCCTGTTAGAATCATAGAAACATAGAAAACCTACAGCATAATGCAGGCCCTTCGGACCATAAAGCTGTGCCCAACATATCCTTACCTTAGAACTACCGAGGCTTACCCATAGCCCACTATTTTTCTAAGCTCCATGTATCCATCCAGGAGTCTAAAAAAAAACCCTATCGTTACTGCCGCCACCAGCATCGCCGGCAGCCCATTCCATGCACTCACCACTCTCTGTGTAACAAAATTACCGCTTACCTTTCCTCTGTACCAGCTTCCAAGGACCTTAAAACTATGCCCTGTGGTGCTAGCCATTTCATCACTGGGAAAATAGCCTCTGACTATCCACATGATGAATGCCTCTCATTATCTTGTACACCTCTATCAGGTCAACTCTCATTCTCCGTTGCTCAAAGGAGAAAAGACCGAGTTTATCAACCTATTCTCATAGGACATGCTCCCCAATCCAGGCAACATCCTTGTAAATCTCCTCTTCAGCCTTTCTATGGTCTCCACACCCTTCCTGTAGTGATGCGACCAGAATTGAGCACAGTACTCCAAGGGGGGTCTGACCAGGATCCTATATAGCAGCAACATTACCTCTCGGCTCTTAAACTCAATAACATGATTGATGAAGGCCAATGCACTGTATACCTTCTTAATCACACAGTCAACCTGCGCACCAGCTTTGAGTGTCCTATGGACTCCGACCCCAAGATCCCTCTGATCTTCCACGATGCCAAGAGTCTTGCCATTAAGGCTATATTCTGCCATCATAATTGACCTACCAAAATAAACCACTTCACACTTAACTATGCTGTTATTATTATGCAGTTATCTACGTTGAACTGCATCTGCCGCTTCTCAGTCCAGTTTTGCATCCTATCAATGTCACACTGTAACCTCTGACAGCCCTCCATACTAACCACAACACCCCCAACCTTTGCATCATCAGCAAATCTACTAACCCATCCCTCCACTACCTCATCCAGGTCATTTATAAAAATCACGAAGAGCAGAGGTCCCAGAACAGATCCCCGAGGCACACCACTGGTCATTGGCCTCCATGCAGAATATGACCCGTCCAGGCCAATCTTTGCCTTCTGTGGGTAAGCCAGTTCTGGATCCACAAGCAATGTTTCTCTGGATCCCATGCCTCCTTACTTTATCAATAAGCCTTGCATGGAGTACCTTATCAAATGCCTTGCTAAAATCCATATAGACTGTACCTTCATCAATGTGTTTAGCCACATCCTCAGAAAATTCAGTCAGGTTTTAAGGCACGACCGGACTTTGACAAAGCCATATTGACTATTCCGTATCATATTATGTCTCTCCAAATGTTCATAAATCCTCAGGATCTTCACCATGAACCTACCAACGAGTGAAATAAGACTTGCTTGTCTATAATTTCCTGGACTATCCCTACTCCCTTTTCTGAAGAAGGATACAACATTCGCAACCCTCTAATCCTCTGGAATCTCGCCTGTCCTCATTGATAATGCCAAGATCATCGCCAGAGGCTCAGCAATCTCCTCTCTCGCTTCCCCCGTGTAGCCTAGGGTACATCTCAGCCGGTCTCGGTGACTTACCCAACTTGAATGTTTCCATTCATTAAGTACCTCTGCAAGCTCCTCCCGTTCCAAATACGCTTTTCCACTGTCACATTGATTGGCCCTATTCTCTCACGTCTTACCCTCTTGCTCTTCACATACTGGTAGAATGCCTTGGGATTTTCTTTTTCCTTAATCCTGTCTGCTAAGGCCTTCTCATGGCCCCTTCTGGCTCTTCTAATTTCATTCTTAACCTCCTTCCTGCTAGCCTTATCATGTTCAAGATCTCTATCATTACCTAGTTTTTTGAACTTTTCTTAAGCTCTTCTTCTTGACTAGATTTACAACTGACTTTGTACACCACGGTCCCTGTACATTACCATCCATTCCTTGTCTAATTGGAACATATCTACGCAGAACCTCACGCAAATATCCCCTGAAAATTTGACAAAATTCTTCCATACACTTCCCTGAGAACATCTCTTTCCAATTTATGCTTCCTAGTTCCTGCCTGATAGCCTCATATTTTCCCTTACTCCAATTAAACGTTTCCCTACCTTGTCTATTCCTGTCCCTCTCCAATGCTATGGTAAAGGAGATGGAATTGTGATCACTATCTCCAAAATGCTCTTCCACTGAGAGACCTGCCACCTGACCAGGTTCATTTCCCAATACCAGATCAAGTACAGCCTCTCCTCTTGTAGACCTATTTACATATTATGTCAAGAAACATTCATGAACACACCTAACAAACTCCACCCCATCTAAACCCCTCAGGGAAATGCCTATCAATATTAGGGAAATTAAAGTGTCCCACCACAGCAACCCTGTTGTTATTACTCCTTTCCAGAATCTGTCTCCCCATCTGCTCCTCGATGTCCCTGTTACTATTGGGTGGTCTATAAAAACATCCAGTAAAGTTATTGAACCCTTCCTATCCTAAACTCCACCCACAGACACTCCGTAGACAACTCCTTCATGATTTCCTCCTTTACTGCAGCCGTGACACTATCTCTGTTCAACAGTGTCACGCCCCTATCTCTTTTGCCTCCCTCCCTGCCTTTCTGAAACATCGAAAGCCTGGCACTTGAAGTAACCATTCCTGCCTCTGCTCTTTCCAATTCTCTGTAATGGCTACAACATCATAACTCAAGTGCTGATCCACGCTCTAAGCTCATCCACTTTATTCATAATACTTATATTAAAATAGACACATCTCAAACCATCGGTCTCAGTGCGTTCCTTTTCTATCACCTGCCTATCTTCCCTTTTTCACTGTCTCCAAGTTTTCTCTATTTGTAAGACAACCTTTCTTTCCTCCGTTACTTCAGTTTGGTTCCCATCTCCCAGCAATTCTAGTTTAAACACTCCCCAAAAGCCTTAGCAAACCTTCCTGCCAAGGTATTGGTCCCCCTCGGATTCAAGTGCAAACCATCCTTTTTGTACAGGTCACACCTGCCCCAGAAGAGGCTCCAGTGATCCAGAAATCTGACTCCCTGCCCCCTGCTCCAATCCCTTAGCCACGCATTTATCCCCTACCTCATTCTATTCCTATACTCTTTGTCATGTTGCACAGGCAGTAATCCCCGAGATTATTTACTGTGTTCCATGTGATGAACTGTAGTGCTCTACAATGAATAGTTAAAATCGCTCAAAGCATCCATCAAGGGCACCAGCCTACCGACAGCAGGAACATTTGTACAGAAATGTGGTGGAAAAATGCCAACCATATTATGAAGGATCACTTGAGGAAACCATGTTGACTATGCCTATTTTAATTATGTGCCTCCACGGTAAAGACTGATGCAAAATACTTATTCAGTTCTTAAGCCATTTTTTGTTCCCTCATTAGTACCTCTTATGAAGGATCCCACACACCCTTCCCGTGGACTCTTTGCCCCGCTCCATTAGGGAAGAGGCGAGCAAATGCCCTGGCCGCAACTACTAGGTTTGGAAGCAGTTACTTCTCCAAGCCGTCAAGTTGAAGAGCATCCCCATCCATTAGCTGCCCATCTATGAGCTCCCCTCACTACCACGCCCAGTACATCCAAATCACCCACTTCTCCCCAAAACCCCTCAGCAGCCTTCATCCCACACCCCCTCCCCACATGTGCTGCCCGTTTACACCGACACTCCACACCTCATACCTACACTGACTCAGTCAGTGTCTTACTGTGTTCCATGTGTCCTGCTGCTACCTTATCACTATGTACTGAAGGATGGCAATAAACAACCCTGGCTCTTGAAACTTGGATGTTCTATAATCAATATGTCAAAATCACAGACTCCGCTGCGCAGCAGATTCGGCGATTGTGCTCCTGGTAGCTAATTATTATTTTAATTTGATGGGATTTAACTCCATTCTTTTCGTCGTAGCGCTTGCCGAAACTTGAGCAGAGCTCAGCAACATTTCGCTGCCTGCCTGCATTCGGCCTTGATTGAGAAATTGGACTGTCTAGTCAACTGACGCCAGAGACTACCGCTATTCGTTTTAAATTTTGTTATTCCTTCTCGCCGCAGTGTTGGCTTCGTTTTCCTTTTGAGAGTTTTAGTTAACGGCCCTGTTTGGCCTCGTTTATTGTTTTCCTTTCACTCTAACCCTGTTCGTATTAAAGTCTGTAAACGATCGACCCGGTTCTCTCTCTGTCTCTCTCTCTCTCCCCGCAATTGGGCCATATTCGAATTTACTGACACTATAAGGTGCGGTTAGAGCAATTGACCTCTGCCAAACACCATCATCTTTCTGTCTCTGAGTTATTACTCCAAAATTTCAAGGTTTTCCGTTGAATTCCATTTTACCGATTTCTAATTGACCACAAATCCTACCTTGTTTGACTTAGCCTACAGCACAGTGGTATTATCCAGGAGAATTAATCTTAAACAGCCCGTTCCTGAAAAGGAATTTGTATGCTAGCGAAGGAGCTGTTGTGCTTACTAGTGAGGGAGGTGGGTTGAGATCCTCCGGTAGGTGATGATCAGACTGAGCACTTATAAGCATTGCCTTGATTCTCTGTGTGGGTTATGCCTGGGTGTCACGGTGTGCGATGATAAACGACTGAACCCCGATGGAGGAACGACAGATTCCCGTGTTGAGACAGAAACTCGAGTTAATTCATAAGAATTTCAAATGAGCATCGGAATGAGCATTTTAAACAATTACGCACAGGCCAGTCGGTATAAACATGTCAAGGTTAACTAGAAAGCACAAGGGATTAATGACTCTAGACACTCGGGTGTGTGTTATCTGATCCTTCAGCTGATCCAATACAGTATCCTGGGCCCTAAACAGTCCTTCCAGTTGAAGCGACGCTTCGCTTCTGAGTCTGTTGGGTTCATTTACTGTGTTCACTGCTCCCGGTGTGGCCTCCTGTATATCGGTGAGACCCGTTGTAGATTGGGAGACCTTTTCGCCGAGTATCTACGCTCGGCCCGCCAGAACAAACAGAATCTCCCACTGGCCACCCATTTTACTTCCGCTTCCCATTCCAATTCCGATATGTTTCTCTATGGCCTCCTCCACTGTCGGGATGAGGCCACACTTCGGTTATAGGAAGACCACCTTATATTCCGTTTGTATAGCCTCCAATCTTATGGCACGAACATCGATTTTTCAAACTTGCGGTAATGTCCCCCAGCTCCGCCCCCGTCCTTTTCCGATCCCCCTTTTCCACTCTCACCTCATCTCCCTGCCCACCTCCAGCATTCTGTGTCTGTTACTCAGATTTCCAGTATCTACAGACTTCCCCTTGCTTGCAACAGAGTTTTTATAACTTTGTAACATTTAACTCAGAATCTCAGTTCCTTCAATTTGTTATCGGTGGTCATCTCGTTCTCTCTTTCATTCTAAACGCACTAAATAGGGAGCAGGGGCAGCGACAGACTCCTCAAGTCAACCCCGCTGTTAAATATGATCGTGGTGATACGCACAGGCTGTACCAGTTTGTCCATCTGCCAAATATTTATCTATTTCCATCTTAAATATATCAATTTCCTCTTGTTTAATCTCTCTGACCAAGAAGAGCGGGGATCCCTCCAGGCACGTGCCCATTTCTTAGTGGCGTGCGAACTGTGACTTTACTATCCGCCTCCTCCCCGCCCCGGTTGTGCGTTCTAACTCGTGGCTTTTACTGAGTAAAGCCGGGCTGGTATCCATACCTTTGAGATATAACTTTTTAGTTTACTGATTTCAGGATTGCTGCCCGTGCCACATGTTAACGAACACAGGAGAAGCATGATCAGTCATATTCATGCGTGGCTGAGAGACTGGTTGCCACGAGCGGCTGTGGAGGCCAAGACACTGGGTGCCTTTAAAGCAGACAGAGATAGGTTCTTGATTAGCCAGGGCATCAAAGGGTATGGGACGGGTTACACTTGAATCCTAGGAGGACCAATATCCTGGCGGGGAGATTTGCTAAGGCCACTGAGAAGACTTTAAACTACAAACTGTTGAATGGTTGGAGGGTGGGAATCAATTTGAAGAGACTAGGGGAGAGGAGGTTAGTTCACAAATAAAGCTAGAAGACAGTGTGTGAGGTAGGACAGGCAGGTGATAGAGAAGGGGAGCGATCAGACCGAAGATGTAGGGGAGAAGGAAGAAAAAGATAATAAAGTTGTTTGCACCGTTAGGGATAAACAGAGAGGAAGAGGTGGAGAGTTTCTTAAATGCATCTATTTTAATGCTAGGAGCATTGTAAGAAAGGTGGATGAGCTTAGATCATGGATTGATACCAGGAAATATGATGCTGCGGCTATTAGTGAAACATGGTTGCAGGAGGGGTATGATTGTCAACTAAATATTCCTGGATTTCGTTATCTGGGTTTCAGCACCTAAGTTACAGAGGAAGGTTGAACAAGTTGGGTCTTTATTCTTTGGAGCGTAGAAGGTTGAGGGGGGACGATAGAGGCATTTAACGTTATGAGGAGGATAGATAGACTTGTTGTGTATAGAATTTTTCCATTGAGAGTAGGTGAGATTCGAACAAGAGGACATGAGTTGAGAGTTAAGGGGCAAAAGTTTAGGGGTAACACGAGGGGGGACGTCTTTACTCAGAGAGTGGTAGATGTGTGGAACGAGCTTCCAGTAAAACTGGTAGAGGTAGGTTCGATTTTGTCATTAAAAAAAATTGGATAGGTATATGGACAGGAAAGGAGTGGAGGGTTATGGGGTGAGTGCAGGCAGGTGGGACTAGGTGAGAGTAAGCGTTCGGCATGGACTAGAAGGGCCGCGATGGCCTGTTTCCGTGCTGTAATTGTTATATGGTTATATCGGGGGTTGCTAATGGACAGGTGCCATTGGGATGGCGTTTGGATTAGGTTGAGATTAGCTGTATCGTCCTCCTTACCCGGTGGTGTATTAGATTGCTGATCATTCCGCTTAGTTTTACCGAGTTTCAGGTTACCAATGACCTGTTTGGCTGATTCTTCTGCAAATTCTTTTGCTTCCTTTTTCAATTCTTCTTTCATCTTGGTCCGTTTCTCTTTCTCCAGCATGTTCTAATATTTTGCCTCGTAATATCTCTCCAAAGTGCAATCGCCACACTTCCACGTAGGAAGGAAGTAACATATTGCTACCAGAATCATGGTCACCACCAGCAAAATGGCTCCAATCATCTGTTGGGATTGAAAAAAAAGACGCTAAGAGACAGAAGCAGACCCACATCTTTACGAATGTTGATCAATTTAATCAAGTTCATTTTTTTCAATGACGTCACCTTCGACCGTTCAGCAAGATCATGAACTTTTCCACAAATGAGGTCATCATTTACCTCAGTACTCCTATACTAGCCCGTAACTTCTACTCTGATGACATTAACAGGTAAACAATTAAATAGATGAATTAAAAATTATGCAAATACGATCGAAAAATAAATAGAAGTATAGGCATAAATAGAGAAGCAATAATTAAGTCAACTAAAAAATATATATCTAAATAAATAGTAATAAATAAATAAATAAACAAATAAATATATAGATAAATGCAGAAATAAGTAAATAAATGACCAAATAGATAACAGACATACAGCGGAATAGGTGATTGATAACCAATTCAATAAATAAGCTGATTTATTTCAGTACCAGAGATCGTGCACTGAAGCATCAGAAGACGGACAATCATAGCACCGCTGAATACAAGAACGAGACCATCGTCCACCCACCTGGTCAATGCCATCAACCTAAAGCAATTTGCTCGTATTTAGTCCGTCTGCCACAATTCGGTTCAGATACAATGGGCTACAGTCTAATTGTACGCGCCTTTATCTCCATGTCTTGTTGTTTTTTCCATACAATCACCACCCTCTATGTGGAAAACCTACCCATCAGGTCCCTTCGAGCTGAAACCTCTGCGCTCCAAGCTCCATTCCAGTTCCAGTTCTGACCGGCTTCCCGGTAAATCGCAGTCGTTATGCAACATTAACAATGCGGGCATATTCGCGGGCCCGAGTGCTGTACCGTTACAGTCACAGACTCGAAGCCACAGCTGAGGACTCTCACCCGAGACTTGGAGCAATGATGATAGATAGATAGATAGATACTTTATTCATCCCCATGGGGAAATTCAACATTTTTTCCAATGTCCCATACACTTATTGTAGCAAAACTAATTACATACAATACTTAACTCAGTAAAAATATGATATGCATCTAAAATCACTCTCTCAAACAGCATTAATAATAGCTTTTAAAAAGTTCTTAAGTTGTTTACTTAAATACATTGAGTCCTAACCCCGGCACTTTAACATATCTTATTCCTGGCGGTTGAATTGTAAAGCCGAATGGCATTGGGGAGTATTGATCTCTTCATCCTGTCTGAGGAGCATTGCATCGATAGCAACCTGTCGCTGAAACTGCTTCTCTGTCTCTGGATGGTGATATGTAGAGGATGTTCAGGGTTTTCCAGAATTGACCGTAGCCTACTCAGCGCCCTTCGCTCTACTACCGATGTTATACTCTCCAGTACTTTGCCCACGACAGAGCCCGCCTTCCTTACCAGCTTATTAAGACGTGAGGCGTCCCTCTTCTTAATGCTGCCTCCCCAACACGCCACCACAAAGAAGAGGGCGCTCTCCACAACTGACCTATAGAACATCTTCAGCATCTCACTACAGACATTGAATGACGCCAACCTTCTAAGGAAGTACAGTCGACTCTGTGCCTTCCTGCACAAGGCATCTGTGTTGGCAGTCCAGTCTAGCTTCTCATCTAACTGTACTCCCAGATACTTGTAGGTCTTAACTTGCTCCACACATTCTCCATTCGACCACATCAGGGGAATTATTACTGCTGCAATCATTTTTGCACGTTTCGCTGTTCGGGTTTTGGACTTTCGAACAGGTATAGTAATTCCCGTCCAGAAATACAATGACGATCCATAAGACAGATGGGATCCCTGTTTTCAGCAATGTCATCGTTGCAAAACCACATTGATTCCAGGTGCAGCAGGTCTTACAGCAACCGTCGGTCTCACCGCGAGGAAGGGTACAGCCTGGCCCACACTTCAGCAGTCTCCGTGAATCCGGGTACACGACCACGCAAAACAAATGGAGGATAACTGCGGGCACAGCGAAAACAATCACGGCGTGGGTTGCGTTCCATTCCGGATGACAGGGACTCGGGCTGATTTTCTCCAACATTTCTTCCAACCCATACAGGACAAGAAGTGATCGCACCTTTCCCACCGATTTTCAGTACGTTGGGGTAATTCTTCAGAAGGATACATTTCAATTTTTTGAACGCTTGTAGCGCCATGGGAGTCGAGCGCCAAGTCTATTCTAACTCCGAGGAAACACAGCACAGCGATGGGCTGCAGCTTTTATTTTAATCGGTTAAACTCCACCCAGTGTGGAAGGGGTTGTCGGCATAACTTTAAAATCCGCACTGACATGTGCACTAGTGTGCCCTGACTGAAGTTCGGCTTGCAATCCAGAAACTGTTGTGATAACAAATTCGCAACAGTGCTGAGTTAAGGACGCACCTGCCGCTTTGCGAAAACAGGGAATTCCAGTAAGAAAGGCGGCGTCAACAGTGAGAAGTCCCTTCAATAATAGGTATAACACTTGATTTGCTGTTGAGAGGGACGACCGACCGAGGGAGTCCCAGAAACAGAGTCTCTGGTGCTGTGGCTCAGAAGAGCAGAAAGCTGAGAGAACTGAAGTGCTGGACGGAGATTCCATAGTCAGTTGAACAGATACAAGAGTCTGCGGGCGGGCTAGAGACACCGGGATGCTATGTTCCCTCCCACGTGCCGGAGTCAGGGAGGACTCGGATCCGGTGAATGGCATTCTGAAAGGGGAAGATGAGCAACCGAGGGTCTTGGTACATATTGGCACCAATGACATCGGTGGACAAGGTGTGGAGGTCCTGAAAAGAGATTTTAGGGACCGAGGTAGAAAGCTGAAAACAGGACCAATGCCTCGCGCCAGTGAGAGTAGGAATATGATGACCTGGCAGATTAATGCGTGGCTGAGCAACTGGCGCAGGGGGCAGGGGTTCATATTTGCGAACCATAGTGATCTCTTCTGGGGAAGGTACGGACTGTACAAAAGGGACGGGTTACATCTGAACCTGAGTGGGGCCAATGCCATTGCAGCCATGCTTGCTAGAGTTGTTCGGGAAAGTTTAAACTAATTTCACCATAAGTCCATAAATAGGAGCGGCATAGGGCTATTTGACCCATCGAGTGTACTCCACCATTTCATTATGGCTGATCCAATTTTTCTCTCAGCCCCTATCTCTTGCCTTCTCTTTTCATGCTTTGAGCAATCAATCGACTGCTGCCTTAACTGAACATAAAGACCTGGCTTCCACAGCTTCACGTGGCGTCTTTTCATAGGTTCATCACTTTGTGGCTACAGAAATTCCTCCAAATTTCCGTTTTAAAGGGACGCCCGTCTATTCTGCGGCTGTGTCCTCAGGTCTTAGACTCTCCCACCACTGGAACAATCTTCTCATTTTCCCATCCTGTCACCATTGGATAGGTTCCAATTAGGTCACCTGTCATGCTTCTGAATTCCTGTAAATACAGGGAAAGAGCCATCAAAAGCTCTTCATGTAATAAACCATTTAATCCTGGAGTCATTTTCGTCAACGTCCTTTAAACCAAGTCCAGTTTCAGCACCTCCTTTCTAACATAATATGCCCTGAACTGCGCTCAGTACTGCGTGTTAAGCGTCACCAGTACTTCATAAAATTTCAACATTACATCCTTGCTTTTATATTCTAGTCCTTTTGAAATAAGTGCCAACATCGCATTTGCCTACCTCACTACAGTCTCAACCTACAAATTAGGAAATTTAGGGAATCCTGCACAAGGACCCCCAAGATCCTTTAATACTCAGTTGTTGTTTTTTTTAAGTTTTCTCTCAATTTAGAAAATAACCAACCGTTTCATTGCTTCTAGCGAAGTACATGACACGGTATTCCATCTACCACTTCTTTGCCCATTCTCTTAATCTGGTCTCTCTACTTCTTCAAAGCTACCTGCTCTCCACCTATCTTCATGTTGTCTGCAACTCTCGCCACAAAGTCATCCACTCCATCATTGGAAGGTTTTCCAAGGGACCGGATATATATGTATATGAATAGGCATGCACGATTAACGATAGTCAGCATGGCCTCGGGCGTGGTAGGTCATGTCTGACCAATCTTGTAGTGTTTTTTGTGGAAGTTGCCAGGAAAGTGGATACTGTCCACATTGAATTTAGAAAGGTTTTGAGATTGTCATGCATGGTTCAGTCGCTCTGCATTCAGAACAAGGTAGTAAATAGAATTTCACATCGGCGTTGTGGGAGAAACCAGAGAGTGGTAGCAGAGGGTTGCCTCTCTGACTGGAAACCCGTGACAAGAGGTGTGCCGCAGGGATTGTTGTTGGGCCTTTTGTTGTTTGTCATCTATATCAATGATAGGGATGATAATGTGCTTAACTGGATCAGCAAATTTGCAGATGACACCCAGGCTGGAGGTGTAGTGGCCGGTGAGGAAGGCTCTCATAGCTTGCAGAGGGATCTGCATTAGCTGGAAATATGGGCTGAAAATGGCAGATGGAATTTTCTGCAGACAAGTGTGAGGATTTGAACTTCGGTAGGACTAACCAGGGTAGGTTTTACACAGTGAGCATTAGAGCATCGAGAAGTGTGGGAGAACAAAGGGTTCTGGAAATATAGGATCATAATTTGGTGAAAGTGGCGTCGCAAGTAGATAGGTTCGTAAAGAGAACCTTTAGTCTTCATAAGTCAATGTATTGAGCAGCGGAGATGGATGTTATGTGCAAGCTCTATAATACGTTGTCTAGTTTGTAGTATGGTGTGCAGCTTTGGTCACCTACCTACAGGAAAGATGTAAACAAGGTTCAACGAGTACAGAGAAACTTTAGAAGGATGTTGCCGGTTCTGGAGGACCTGCGTTACAAGAAAAATTGAATAGGTTAGGAATGTGTTCTTTAAATTGAAAGAGGTATACAAAATTATGCGAGGTATAGAGGCTTTTTCCACTGAGGTTGGGTGGAACTACAATTGGAGATCATGGGCGAAGCGTGAAATGTGAAGAGTTTACGAGGAACATGAGGGGAAGCGTCTCCACTCAGTGTGTTGTGCAGAAATTACAGGTGGCTTGGCAGTCCCTGGACCTGCTTAAGAGCCTATTGTCATCGATGGATCTATTCTGTCTGTCCCAGGTCTACACTGGAAAAGGCCACGAATCCTGCTTTGCTCCTGTCATATTCCTTTCAAACGAGAGACGAGATTGAGAAAATAGTGCGTTCAGAAACAAAGGAAAAGTTCCAATAACACAAGTCGTTTGGCACGCAAGATATTTCATAGACTTTGATCAACCTTTGTTACTCCAGCTCTCCTGGAATGTTTTTGGACCCGATTCTAATGAATACCTCTGGCCAAATGGTAGTCAGCCTGTGAGGACCCCTCCTTATCTGAGCCCCTAAAGGTTGTCATATCTTTGCCACGGGCAGCTGTGGAGGCCAAGGCTTTGTGAATATTTAATGCAGACATTTATAGACTCTTTATTGGTCGGGTCATAAAGGGATACAATTCAAAACTGTTTACAATACTCCAAGTGAGCTCTCACCGGTGCTTTACAGCTTCAACATCGTTTCAAACCTAGCATATACCTGCATTTTGCATTAGTCTTCACTATGGAAGACACTCGTAATATGATGGAAGTTCCAAGTGTCACAGTTCATGAAGTGTGTGACGTTGCCATTCCTAAGGATGAGGATAGTGGGACACTGACAGGTCTGAAGGTAGATAGGTCAGCTGGATCAGATGGTGGACACCACAGGGTTCTGAAAGATGGGACTGAAGACACTGTGGAGGCATTAGTAATGATCTGTCAAGAATCAGTAGATTCTCGTACGCTTCTGGAATACTGGAAAATTGAAAAATGTCACCCCGCTCTTCAAGAAGGGAGAAAGGCAGAAGAAGGGCTTTGATTGAGGCACGACTGAGCAGGCAAGTGGACGTTAGCGAGTTAGACTTGCGGGAAGAATTTAAAAAGAAGACAGCTTTATAGAGCGGGTTTTGGAGGAGTGAACAACGGTGTAGGTATTCAGATTAGGAGCTCTTTGGCTCAACGGGGTTTCGGCGATAACAGGTCGAGGTGACAAAAGTTACTTGTCAAGAATAGGAATAGGAAGTATGTCTGCAAAGCCTGTGTTCTGTATTGGGTGTCTGATGTGGGAAGCCCCAGAAACTTCCAGCCACCCGGACGGCCACAGTGCCAGGTGCGTTGAGCTGCAGATCCTTAGAGACCGAGTTAGGGAACTGGAGATGCATCTTGATGATCTTCGTTTGGTCAAGGAAAGTGAGGAGCTATAGGCAAGTAGTAACACTGGGCCCTCGGGAGACAGATACGTGGGTAACAGTAAGTAGAAGGAAGGGCAAGAGTCAGATAGTAGAGAGAACCCCTGTGGCAGTCCCCCTTAACAATAAATACTCCTATTTGTGTACTGTTGGGGGGGGGGGAACGAGTCTGGCCCTGTGGCTCAGAGGTGGGCGGGGGGAAGTAAGAGTAGCGGCAGTGATAGGCGACTCTATAGTTCGGGGGGCAGGGCAGAGAGGGGATTCTTCAGACGCAGGAGAGAAACACGGATTGTAGTTTGCCTCCCAGCTGCCAGGGTCCGGGATGATTCTGACCTCGTCCACGATATACTGAAGAGCGAAGGTGAACAGCATGAAATCGTGGTACACATTGGTACCAATATCAAAGGTAGGAAAATGGAAGAGATCTTGAGAACAGACTACAGCGAGCTAGGAAAGTAGCTGCGAAGCAGGTCCTGAAAGGTAGTAATCTTGGGTTTGCTTCCTAAGGCACACGATAGTGAGTATAGGTATAGAACGAGGTGGAGGATTGATGCGTGGCTGAGTGATTGGAGCAGGAGGCAGTGATTCAGATTTCTGGATCATTGGGACCTCTTTTGGGGCAGGCGTGACCTTAAACCCAAGGGGGTCGAAGAAATTATAGATGGGGAGCAGTGAGAGAGGGTTTCACTGAACTCCCGTCGAAGAGAAGGTTTAAACTTCTTCAGTGTAGGCATCACTGGGAGAGGTTTTGCAGTAGTGAATTTAAAAATGCAAACACGAGAAAATCTGCAGATGCTGGAAATTCAAGCAACATACACAAAATGCTGGTAGAACACAGAAGGCCAGGCAGCATCTATAGGAAGAATCTAAGTCGACGTTTCGGGCCGAGACCCTTTGTCAGGACTAATTGAAAACGATATTAAGCTTACAGTTAGTCCTGACGAAGGGTCTCGGCCCGAACCATCCACAGCGCTTCTTCCTATAGATGCCACCTGGCCTGCTACGTTCCACCAGAATTCTGTGTGTGAAGCAGATTGACTGTGCAGTTAAGGAAACTGAGAGTGAGTTCAAGAGCCGGGGTGTAATGTTACAGCTACATGGAACCCTGCTCAGACCCCAATTGGCGTACTGTGCTCAGTTCTGGACACCTCACTACAGGAATAATGTGGAAACTATAGAAAGGGTGCAGAGGAGGTTTACAAGGATAGTGCCTGGATTGGGGAGCATGGCTTATGAGAGTAGGTTGTCTAAAATTGGTCTTTTCTCCTTGGAGCGATAGACGATGAGAGGTTACCTGGTCGAGGTTTATAAGATGATGAAAGGCATTGATCGTGTGGATAGTCAGAGGCTTTGTCCCAGGGCTGAAATGGCTAACACGAGAGGGCACAGTTTTAAGGTGCTTGGAAGTAGGTAGAGAGTAGATGTCCGGGGTAAATGTTTTACGCAGAGTGTGGTGAGTTCCTGAAATGGGCTGCCGGCGACAGTAATGGGGGCGGAGACTATAGGGTCTTTTAAGAGACTCCTGGATAGGTTCATGGAGCTTAGAAAAGTAAAGGGCTATGGGTAACCCGAGGTAATTTCCAAAGTCAGTACATGTTCGGCACAGCCTTGTGGGCCGAAACGTCTGTATTGTGCTGAAGGTTTTCTATGTTTTCTATAAGAAATTATTGGTCTGTTGGTCTGTCCTCAGTGGTTGGGCAGATGTTGAAGTCAATGGTTAGTGATGTCGTTTCGGGGTATATGAAGGCACATGATAAAATGGGCCATAATCAGCACGATTTCCTCAGGGGAAAATCTTTCCTGACAAATCGGTTAGAATTCTTTGAAGAAATAACAAGCAGGATAAAAAAAGGAGACTATATTGATGATGAATATTTGAATTTTCAGAAGGTCTTTCACAAGGTTCCACTTCTGAGGCTACTTAACAAGTAACGAGTCCATTGTATTACAGAAAATATTGTAGCAGAGATAAAGCAGTTTCTTATTGACAGGAGACAAAGAGTGGGAATAAAATGAGCCTTTTGTTGTTGGCTGTCGGTGACAAGATGTCTTCCACAAGGGTCTGTGTTGGCGCCGATTCTTTTTACGTTATATGTCAATATTTGGATGATGGAATTGATAGCCTTGTTGTAAAGTTTGCAGACGATATGAAGATAGGTGGAGGAGCAGGCTGTTTTGTTGAAGTACACAGTCTATTTAAGAAGTTATGCAATTCAGGAGAATGGGTAAAAATGGCAGATGGAATTTCAGTGTTAGGAAGCGCATGGTCGTGCACTTTTATAGAAGAAACGAAAGTGCTGACTATTTTCTAAATGGACAGAAAATACAAAAACAAACAGACGGCACAAAGGGACCTGGGAGTAGTTGTGCAGTAATCACTAAAGGTTAATTTCCAGGTTGAGTCTGCGGTGAGGAAGGCAAATGGAGTGTTAGCATTCATTTCGAGAGGACGAGAATATAAAGCAGGGATGCAATGTTGAAGCTGTGCTGCCTGCCCTCCTCTATGTCCTTGAGATAGAAGCCACATAGAGCCTGGTTATCAAGGCATTGGAAAGTCAATAACAACGTTCTCTCTTCAAAAACTCCGCAGGCAGAGTAAATAAACTAATATTAGTATCCTCTGCTCGGACCACGCTTCCAGCATTGAGTATTTCAGTTCGCTCCGTTGGGCAGACTGCAGTGTTGTCCTAAAACAAACATTCTGGGATTCGTGGGAATTTCTAATCCAATGCTCATTCAAAACGGAGAATGCGAATTCTGCATGGAATTGTAAATTTTTTCACACGTCGTGAACACGCATATGCTCTGTATGAATACCAGTCGGAATGGACCCAATGTTTCCAAATGTATATAAAGTTATGAGATACATAACTCGGGTTCCCATGGATATCAACTCCAGCAATTGTGAAGGATCTCTTCCCTCAGTAGTGCCCAACATACAGCCTCAACAGTGACACTCGCCACTTCGTTCTGTTGCTACTAATTTCGTCACAGTCTGGAAGAAGGGCTTTCGGCTCATCAGCTCTGTACCCACCATTAGCCACACATTTAAACTATACCCACATTAATCCTAAATGTTTCCTTCCACCCATCCCCAGATTCTGCAATTCACCTGCGCAATTTACATCGTGAGACCAGCATGTCTTTTGGGTGTGGAATGAAACTGGAGCACAGGGTCAACGTGAAAGCTCCACACTGACAGTATAGGGGTCTGGGTTCCAAACCCTGTCTTTGACTCTCCCCTATGTGCCGCTGTATCAGATATAGTCCGAGGGATCTCATCTATGCTACAAGGTTGGAGAAGGCACCTGGATCAGGCACTTGATGACATCGGCCAGTTTGCAAGTGAAAACTGGCACCCTGTTTATCTGTTACACAAGCTCTGAACATGATTCACCCCCTTTACAGGTTCTCATCACTGCCTGCCAATTTACACGTTGCAATATTTGTCAGTTGGTGCACTCTGTGCAAATTAGTGCAAATCTTAGTTCTCCTAGTGCAAGATGCTCAGAAGATGGTAACAAGGAAGTGATCAAAAGCCCCTCTCACCCCAATCATTCTCTCTTCATTTCCTTCCTTCCAGGTAGTGTTGAGGAAACAGAGAACCTGCAGAGAGTCTTTGATACTTTAGGGGAATTGGCAAAGAAGTGGCAAATGAAATACAACGTTGGAAGTTGTATGGTCATGCACTTTGGTGGAAGAAATAAACGGGCAGACTATTATTTGTATGGTGAGAGAATTCAAAATGCAGAGATGCAAAGGGACTTGGAAGTTCTTATGCAAGATACCCTAAAGGTTAACCTCCAGGTTGAGTCAGTTGTGAAGAAGGCGAATGCAATGTTTGCATTCATTTCTAGAGGCATAGAATATAAGAGCAGGGATGTATTGTTGAGGCTCTATAGGGCATTCGTCAGACCATACTTGGAGCATTATGTGCAGTTTGGGGCTCCTTATTTTCGAAAGGATATACTGACATTACAGAGGATTCAGAGTAGATTCACAAGAATGATTCCAGGAACGAAAGGGTTACTGTATGAGGAACGTCTGGCAGCTCTTGGGCTGTATTCCCTCGAGTTCGGGATTGAGGGGGGATCTCATGGAAACATTCCGAAAGTTAAAAAGGCCTAAACAGATTAGACTTTTCAAAGATATTGCCCATTATAAGAGATTCTAGGACAAGAGGGCACAATTTCAGGATTGAACCACGTCCATTTAGAACTGAGATGCGGAGAAATTACTTGTGTCAGAGGGTGGTAAATCTGTGGAACTTGTTGCCACGAGTGGCCATGGAGGCCAAATCATTGGGTGTATTTAAGGAAGAGATAGATAGTTTCCTGATTAACCAGTGAATCAAAGGGTATGGATTGAAAGCAAGGGAGTGTGGATGACTGGAAGAATTGGATCAGTCCATGATTGAATGATGGAGCAGACTCGATGGACAGAATGGCCTACCGTATCGGCTCCTGTATCTTATGGTCTTATAGTCAAATGAAAACATCTACTATTAGGCTTGAAAATAACTTTTATCCCGGTGTTATAACTGACTTCATCTATGATAAAGATGAATATTTGCATCTTAATTGTGTAGATTGCATTACACATTCCCTGTAATTCTGACACTATATTTTGCAATCTGCTACTGTTTTACCTTTTGCAGTTGCACTCATTGGCCACTTCACTAGGTGCTTTCTGTACCTGATTAAATGGCTGCAGGGTGTATGTTCATGCTCTTCTGCTGCTGTCGTCCATCCACTTCAAACTTCGAAGAGTGGTCTGTTCAGAGATGCTCTTCTGCACAGCGCTGTTGTAACGTCTGGTATTTGAGTTGCTGTCGCCTTCCTGCTAGCTTGAAACAGTTTGGCAATGGTCTTCTAACCTTTCTTATCAACAAGGTGTTTTCACCCACAGTTCTGCAGCTCACTCAAGGTTGCTTGTTTGTTTTTCGCACCATTCTCTTTAAACCCCAGAGACCGCTGAACGTGAATACCCCAGGAGGTCAGCAATTTCTAAGATAGTCAAAACACCCCCTTCTGTCACCAACAAACTTTCCACGGTCAAAGTCACTTGCATTATATCTCTTCCCCATTCTGATATCTGCTCTAAACAACTGATCCTCTTGACCATGTCTGTATGTTTTTATGCACTGAGCTGCTGCCACATGATTGGCTGTTTAAATATTTGTATTCATGAGTATATGTGCTGGTTTACCTAACTCTGTGGCCGCTGAGTGTGTCTACTTATGTTTCAAAATGTCCGGCTGAGTGCCAGGTATGACAAAGCTTGCAGTGCATCTCACTTCGTGAGACAATAAGAAAACAGTCACCAATTGCCAACGCTGACAATCTGTGTTCAAGAGCAACAGCACCAACCTGTCCTTTCTTTTCAGATACGCATCCCGCTCCCCTCTGAGTGTTAAAGTTGATTCTCTTTCGACCACAATTTGTGCAATGGCATTTCAGAACCCCAGTCACTTGCGATGCAAAAGGGTTATTTATGTTCATCCACGTGTAGGTCCTGATTCTTTAGTCAATCACCTTAAGTTTGTGTACCTTGTCTTGGCTCTTTGCATCTCTGGAAATGAAAATAGTTTTGCTCCAGCCGGTTGGATTATACCTTACATAAAATTAAACATGTCAGATCCACTACAACTTTCCGTGTCCCAAGAAGACTGGTCCAGGTAACTTCAGGGTGGCATTGTAGCGTTACGATGATCATAAAGCTATTACAGCGCCAACGACTCGGGTTTAATTCCCGCCGCGTGGATCTACTGGTAAAGAGTGGCATTAAATCAGTAGAAAGATGTGGCATAAGATCGGAAGATGTTGAATCCTTCTGGGCTGAGTTAAAAAACGGTAAGGGTAAAATAACCCTGATTGCAGTCATATTCAGGCCTCCCAACAGTGACTGGTAGGTGGACCAAAGATTACAACAGGAAATAGAAAAGTCATGTCAAGAGGGCAATGTTATGATAGTAATGGGAGATTTTAACATGCAGATCAATTGGGAAAATTAGGTTGCTAATGGCTCTCAAGAGAGTGTGTTTGTTGAATACCGAAAATATGGCTTTTTAGAGCAGTTTGACTTTGAACCCACTACACAGAAACAAAGAAAACCTCTAGCACAATACAGGCCCTTCGGCCCACGAAGCTGTGCCGAACATGTCCTTACCTTAGAAATTACCGATGGTTACCCATAACCCTGTATTTTTCTAAGCTCCATTTACCTGTCCAGCAGTCTCTTAAAAGACCCTATCGTACCCGCCTCCACCATCGTCGCTGGCAGCCATTTCCACGCACTCACCACTCTCTGCATAAAAAGCGTACCTCTGACATCTCCTCTGTAACTACTTCTAAAGATCTTAAAACTGTTCCCTCTCGTACTAGCCATTTCCGCCCTGGGGAAAAGCCTCTGACTATTCACACGATCAATGCCTCTCATTATCTTGTATACCTCTAATAGGTTACCTCTCATCCTCTGTTGCTCCAAGGAAAAAATTCCGAGTTCACTCAACATATTCTCATAAGCCATGCTCCCAAATCCAGGCAACATCCTTGTAATTTCCTCTGCACCCTTTCTATGGTTTTGACATCCTTCCTGCAGTGAGGCGACCAGAACTGAGCACAGCACTCCAAGTGAGGTCTGACCAGGGTCCTATATAGTTGCAACATTACCTCTCGGCTCCTAAACTTAGTCCCACGATTGATGAAGGGCAATGCAACGTATGCTTTCTTAAATACAGAGTCAACCTGCGCAGCAGCTTTTAATGTCCAATAGACTCATACCACGAGATCTCTTTAATCCTCCACACTGCCAAGAGTCTTCCATTAATACTATATTCTGCCATTATAGTTGACCTACCAAAATGAACCACCTCAAACTTATCTGGGTTGAACTCCATCTGCCGCTTCTCAGTCCAGTTTTGCATCCTATCAATGTCCCGCTGTAACCTCTGACAGCCCTCCACACTATCCACAACACCTCCAGCCTTTGTGTCATCAGCAAACTTACTAACCCTTCCCTCTACTTCCTCATCCAGGTCATTTATAAATATCCCGAAGAGTAAGGGTCCCAGAACTGATCCATGAGGCACATCACTGGTCACCGCCCTGCATGCAGAATATGACCAGGCTACAATCACACTTTACCTTCTGTGGGCAAGCCAGTTCTGGATCCACAAAATACTGTCCCTTTGGATCTCATGCCTCCTTACTTTCTCAATAAGCCTTGCATGGGGTACCTTATCAAATGCCTTGCTGAAATCCATATACACTACATCTACTGCTCAACCTTAATTAATGTGTTTAGTCACATTTATAGTGATTTATAAAGGCTAATGTACCAAAAGCTCTCGTTACTATCCTATCTACCTGTGACGCCACTTTTATGGAATTTTGTATCTGTATTCCTAGATCCATTTGTTCTAATGCACTCCTCAGTTCCCTACCATTTACTGTGTATGTTCTACCCTGGTTTGTCCTTCCAAATTGCAATACCTTAAACTTGTCTCTATTAAACTCCATCTGCCATTTTTCAGCCCATTTTCCCAGCTGGTCCAGATCCCTCCGCAAGCTTTGAAAACCTTCCTCACCGTCCACTACACCTCCAATCTTTGTATCATCAGCAAATTTGCTGATCCAATTTACCACATTATAGACGACAAATAGGAATAGATCCATCACAGATCCCTGTGGCACACCCCTAGTCACAGGCGTCCACTCAGAGAAGCAATCCTCCACTACCACTCTCTGACTTCTCTCATTGAGCCAATGTCTAATCCAATTTACTACCTCACCATGTATACCTAGCGACTGAGTCTTCCTAACTAACCTCACATGCGGGACCTTGTCAAAGGCCTTATTGAAGTCCATGTAGACAACATCCACTGCCTTCCCTTCATCCACTTTCCTGGTAACCTCCTCAAAAAACTCTAATAACTTTGTTAAACATGACCTACCACGCACAAAGCCGTGTTGACTCTCCCTATTAACTCCCTGTCTATCTAAATACTTGTAGATCCTATCTCTTAGTACTCCTTCCAACATTTTACCTACTACCGACGTCAAACGTATGGGCCTATAATTGCCCAGATTACTTTTAGAGCCTTTTCTAAAGAACGGAACAACATGAGCTATCCTCCAATCCTCCGGCACCTCACCCGTAGATACCGACATTTTAAATATATCTGCCAGGGCACCTGCAATTTCAACACTAGTCTCCTTCAAGGTTTGAGGGAATACCCTGTCAGGTCCTGGGGATTTATCTACTGTGAATTACCTCAAGACATCAAGCACCTCCTCCTCTTTAATCTGTATAAATTCCATGACCTCCCTACTTGTTTGCCTTGTTTCCATAGACTCCATTCCAGTTTCCTTAATAAATACAGACACAAAACCCCATTTAAGATCTCCCCCATTTCTTTTGGTTCCATACATAACCGACCACTCTGATCTTCAAGAGGACCAATTTTATCCCTTACTATCCTTTTGCTCTTAATATACCTGTAGAAGCTCTTAAGATTATCCTTCACCTTGTCCGCCAAAGCACCCTCATGTCTTCTTTTAGCCCTCCTGATTTCTTTCTTAAGTTTTTTTTTTGCACTTTGTATACTCCTCAAGCACGTTATTTGCTCCCTGTTGCCTATATATGTTATATATCTCTCTCTTCTTCTTTATCAGAGTTCCAATATCCCTTGACAACCAAGGTTCCTTATTCTTATTCACTTTGCCTTTAATCCTGACAGGAACATACAAACTCCGCACTCTCAAAATTTCTCCTTTGAAGGCCTCCCACTTACCAATCACATCCTTGCCAGAGAACAACCTGTCCCAATCCACGCCTTTTAGATCCTTTCTCATTTCTTCAAATTTGGCCATTTTCCTGAACATATTTTACAAAGTCCAACCCGTCTAGACCTTTAACAGTATGGGAGTCCCAAATCCGTGGAAAATTAAAATCCCCTACTATCACAACTTTATGCTTCCTGCAGTTGTCTGCTATCTCTCTGCAGATTTGCTCCTCCAATTCTCGCTGACTATTGGGTGGTCTATAATACAACCCCATTAATGTGGTCATAGCTTTTCTGTTTCTTAGCTCCACCCATATGGCCTTGGTAGACAAGCCTTCCAATCTGTTCTGCCTGAGCACTGCTGTAATGCAATGCTACCCCCCCCCCCCGCACCACCCTTCATCCCTCTGCGTCTATCACGTCTGAAACATCAGAAAACTGGAACATTAAGCTGCCAGCCTTGCCCCTCCTGTAGCCAAGTTTCACTAATGGCTACAGTGTCATAATTCAACGTGTCAATCCACGCCCTCAGCTGTCAGCCTTCCTCACAATACTCCTCGCATTGAAATAGACACACCTCCGGATGGGATTAGAAACATCCCGTACCCTGGCACCTGGGAGGCAAACTACCATCCATGCTTCTTTCCTGCATCTACAGAATTGCCCGTGTGACCCCCTAATTATAGAGTCCCCTATCACTGTTGCCATCCTCTTCATTTCCCTACAATTCAGAGCCACAGGGCCAGACTCTGTGCCAAAAGCGTGGCCAATGTTGCTTCCCCCAGTTAGGCCTTCTCACCTTACAGTACTCAAGCAAGCGCAGATATTGCCAAAGGGGACAGCCACAGGGGTACCCTCCAGCCTCTGACTCCTGCACGTCCCTCTCCTGACTGTTACCCACCTATATGTCTCCCGAAGCCCTGGTTTGACTAGCTGCCTGTAGCTCCTACTAGGGGATCAGCTATACTGAATTGCGTCTTACATAATGTATGGGAGGCGGTTAGGGAGCTTAAGGAACCCCTAGGAATCAGGATCTCAATCTGATTGAGTTCAGCTTCAAATTTAATAGGAAGAAAGTGAAGTCTGACGTAGCAGTATTTCAGTGGAGTAAGGGAAATTACAGTGGTGTGAGAGAGGGGTTGGCCAAAGTAACCTGGAAAGCTGTGCAGGCAGGGATGTCAGCAGCGCAGCAATGGCGTGCGTTTCTAGGAAAAATGAGGAAGGTGCAGGACATATGTATTCCAAAAATGAAGGAATACTGAAATGGCAAAATAATACAACCGTGACTAACAAGGAAAGCCAAAACCAATTTAAAAACAAAAGAGAGGGTATACAACAAAGCAAACATTAGTGGGAAGCTAGAGGATTGGGGTATTTTTCAAAAACCTACAGAGAGCAACTAGAAGAACCATTAGACGGGAAAAGGTGAAATATGAAAGCAAGCTAGCAAATAATATCAATGTGGATAGTATGTTGAAAATAAAAGTGAAATGACAGTGAAATGAAATGAGGCAGGAGAAATAATAAAGGGAGACAAGGAGATGGCAGATGAACTAAATGAGTATTTATGCACTGTGGAACACACTAGCAGTGTGCCAGAAGTTATAGTGTGTGAAGGGAGAGAAGTGGGTGCAATTTTGAGAAGCTGCTCAAAAAGCTGAAAGACTTGAGGGTACATAAGGCACCCAGACCAGATGAACTGCACGCTAGGGTTCTGAAAGAGGTAACATTAGAGATTATGGGGGTATTATAAATGATCTTTCAAAAATCACTGGACTCTGGCATGGTGCCAGAGGACTGGAAAATTGCAAAAGTCTGCTCTTTAAGAAAGGAGCAGGCAGCAGAAAAGAAATTATAGACCAGTTAGTATGACCTCAGTGGTTCGGAAGATGTTAGAGTCTATTGTTATGGACGCGGTGCTAGAGTACTTGTTGACACAGTACAAGATAAGACGCAGTCAGCATGGGTCCCATATGGAAACCTATTGGAATTCTTTGAGGCGATTACAAGTAGGATGGTAAAGAGGATGCAGTGGATGCTGCATATTTGGACTTTCAGAAGGCCTTTGACAAGATGTCACAAATGAAGCTGCTTACAAAGTTAAGAGCCCATGGTATTACAGGAAAGTGACTGAGATGGTCAGAGCATTGGCTGGTTGGGAGAGCGCATCGAGTGGAAATAAAAAGATCCTGGTTGGCTGCCATCAACTGGTGGTGTTCCGCAGGGGTTGGTTCTGGGACCACTTCCTTTTCTGCTATATATAAATGATTTAGATGATGAAATAGATGTATGTGTTGCCAAGTTTGCAGATGATACGAAGATTGGTGGAGGGGCAGGTAGTGTTGTAGAAGCAGATAGGATGGAGAGGACTTAAACAGATTAGGAGAACGGGAAAGAAAGTTACAAATGAAATATAATGTTGGAAAATGCATGGTCATGCACTTTGACTATTATCTAAATGGGGAGAAATTTCAAAAATCTGAGATGCAAAGGGATTTGGTAGTCTTTGTGCAGAACACTCTGAAGGTTAACTTGCAGGATAAGTTGTGGTGAGGAAGGCAAATGCAATGTTAACATTCATTTCAAGAGGTCTAGTATACAAGACCAGGGATATGATGCTGTGGTTTTATAAGGCACTTGTGAGGCCTCACCTTGTGTACTGTATACACGTTTGGGCTCCTCATCATAGAAGAGATGTGCTGGGGTCAGAAAGGGTTCAGAGGAGGTTCACAAGGATGATTCCAGAAATGAAAAGGTTATCATACTAGGAGCCATTGATGGCTCTGGGTCTGTACTCACTGGAATTTAGGAGGGTGAGAGGTGGGGGGGGGGGGATCTCATTGAAACCTTTCGAATGTTGCAAGGCCTAGACAGATTAGATGATAAAAGGATGTTTCCCGTGATGTTAGCATCTTGGAGAAGAGGGCACAGCCTCAGAATAGAGCTGTGTCCATTAAAAACAGAGTGTGGTGAATCTGTGGAATTTGTAGCCACGTGTTGCTGTGGAAGCCAGGTCGTTGTGTGTATTTAAGGTAGAGGTTGATGGGTTCTTGATTGGACATGGCATCAAAGGTTACAGGCATAAGGATGGGAAATGGAGTTGAGGAGGAGAAGAAAAGGATTTGCTATCATTGGATAGCAGAGCATACTCGATGGGCCAAATGGCCTAACTCTATTTTCATGGTCTTAAGGTCTTATAGTAAAGGCAACGGGTAAATGCATATACTGTACAGACAGCTGGTATGCCTAATGTGCATGATTATCTGATGGCATGTGCACGACGTGGAGTTGTAACTTCACAGGCATCCAATACCACTCTCAGAGTTCGGGAAAGGAAGAACTGAACATTCAATGCAGTAGCCAAAGCGAGAGCTGATACGGGAAAGACAGAGGTTGATGCATTACCAGGAATCCGAATGAGATTGCAGGCAACCCCAGACAGCCCACTAGGTCTCACCCGCCACAAAGTATTGATGCAGCGAGCCATGTGACTCCCTTCTGGGGCAATCACCGGTTGTGGTTAGCTGGGGACTTACAGGGATAGAATGACAGCATGTGAAAGGCCTTTGTAACTGATGGAGAGGACCACAGATGGTAAATTTAAAAAGTGACACTTGTGTCTTTGTGCAGACTCGGCGAGGCAGCCAGTGGAGACAGTGGACGCAGGATAAACCATATGACTCACTTTCTTGTTGTTCCCAGGTACAGAGCAGCGGATCAAGTGTACCGATAACCATGCAATTACCGAGAACCAGAAAGATTGGAACCAGCTGGCCACACCAGATCTAATGCACGATGCAGTGGTTAATCTTTCCAAGTGCACACATCATTGAGCTATTAGGATAAAATAAATCTGGGAAAAATTTATTGGACATAACTTATTACTGTGAAATAAAGCTGAACAACTCATTCTTGAGTGAGCAGTCTTATTTCAAAGTAAATGTTATTGTTGAAAAGTATACACAAGAACTACAAACAAGTGTGCCTTTTTAAATAAATTCATAATCTCTTTGAGTTTATACATTGTAATGTTGGTGAATTCTTCATACAAGGCGCATAGTCACTTCGATGGCTTCCTTGAGATATGTATACGTGAAAGGTCTGAGAGTATTTTTTCCACAAACGACCAAACCTTTCATTTTCTGGTAGTGATTGGGTTTTAGTGTACTCTATTACAGAATTGATGATCTTACAGAGCTCTTCAAATTTCAAAGTTTAAATTATTGTCAAAGTACGTACTTGTCACTATTTACTACCTTTAGACAATAAAGGAATAAAATAGATTTTATGAAAATTACAAATAACAAAGACTGACAAACAACCAATGTATAAAAGAAGAAAAATATTATAAATAACAATAAATAAATAAATAATATTGAGTGTAGAACCCTTGAAAGTGAATCTATAGGTTGTGAATTCAGGTCGTCGTTGAGGTGAATGATGTTAGCCTCACTGAAGTAGGAGCCTGAAGTTTGGGTGGTAATAATTATTCCTGGGCCTCATGTAATGGGACCTAAGCCTCATGTGCCTCCTGCCAGAAGGTAGTGGCAAGGAGAGAACATGACCTGATGATGGGGATCTTTTCTTGTGGTAGCTCATCTTGTAAGCATGTTTACTGATGAGGCGCCTGTATATCTTGGTGTTTACATACAGATTTCCTTTCTTATATATCTTCATGTGTGTCTCAGTGTGTGTTCCCAGAATCAGCCAGCAGAACAGAGTACTCTGCCACACAACAGCTCAGGATGGTCCCAAACAACGACCTTCTTTCTTTTCAGTCCCTTTCTAGCCCTTCTTTGCAAATTTACAGACCACAATGAGACAGGCGATCGTCTCATCGTCATAGCAATAGATCCGAGGGCGGTGTGCTGGGCACGACGGCGCTGACTGTGTAAGAAGGATATGAAAGGGAAGGCCCTGTGGTCAAATTTGTTTTCCTGAGATAATTTGCTCCCATGGTGGCTTTAATAAAGGAACCATCTTACAGGATGTTTCTAAAGAAACACAAACATTGTTTACCAGCTATAACCTCTGGCCAGAACTGTGCAATTCATCACCGTTGTCACATTCTAGCTAAAGGGGTAGAGTTCACATTTCCTGTTTATGAATCAGCCCGCAGATGTGTGTGTGTGTGTGTGTGTGTGTGTGTGTGTGTGTGTGTGTGTGTGTGTGTGTGTGTGTGTGTGTGTGTGTGTGAGAGAGAGAGAGAGAGAGAGAGAGAGAGAGAGAGAGAGAGAGAGAGAGAGAGAGAGAGAGAGAGAGAGAGTGAATGAGTGTGCGAAACACCTTCGGACTGTCAACCAAAATGGTGGACTTTCCCAGTGGCCATCAGTCTTTGTCTTTAACAAAGCTGATGATCTTTCAGCAGCTTTTAAACATAGAAACATACGTCACAGATTATTTTACTTATTTGGGTATTAAAATTACCAAAAATCATAAAGATTTATTTAAAGTTATTTTTTTTTTACCTTTAATTGACCAAATTAAGCAACTTGTTACCAGGTGGTCTCCATTATCTTTGTCATTGGTTGGTCAAATTAATGCTATTAAGATGATGGTATTACCCAAATTCTTATATTTATTTCAAGCATTACCAATTTTTATTCCTAAATCTTTTTTTGATATTTTTGACTCCAAAATATCTTCCTATGTGTGGCAGAATAAAAATCCTAGACTAAGCAAAAAATATTTACAGAAGCCTAAGAAGGAGGATGGTTTGGCTTTGCCAAACCTGAGATTTTACTACTGGCAGTTAGTATATGATATTTAATATTTTGAACACAAGAATCGACTATAGCAGCTTGCCCACAATGGGTAAATTTGGAATGTAAATCTGTACAAGACTATTCATTGTTTTCAATTTTAGGATTTTCACTTCCTTTTTCTTTATCTAAATTGAATAAATAAATAACTAATCCTATAGTTAAACATACATTGCGAATATGGTTTCAATTTCGTAAATTTTTTGGCTTGAATAAGTTTATCTTATCAAACCCTATAATATCTAACTTTCTTTTTCGGCCCTCTTTTATGGATCAAGCCTGTGTTTTATGGAAAACAAAAGGTATAACATGTTTTTGTGATCTATTTTTAGTTAACAGTTTTAAGTCCTTTGAACAGTTATCTAATAAATATAATTTACCTAAAACTCATTTTTTTTTAGATATTTGCAAGTTAGAAATTTCTTGAATAATAAGTTCCAGTCTTTTCCGAAATTATGTCCATCGGACATTACGGAATTTTTTTTTAGCTCTGAATCCTTGTCAGAAGGGTTTAGTAGACACCATTTATAATATGATCATGAAAATACAGCCAGAAGTATCAGAAAAAATTAAGAAGGAATGAGAAAAAGAACTTCATTGTTTTATACCCACTGAGCAGTGGGAGAAAATTTTACAATTAGTCAATTCTTCTTCTATTTGTGCTAAACATGCCCTAATACAATTTAAGGTTGTACATAGAGCTCATATGTCTAAGGATAAACTTGCTCTATTTTATTCTTATGTTAATCCAACCTGTGACAGATGTCATTCTGAAGTTGCTTCATTGACCCACATGTTTTGGTCTTGCCCTTGTTTGCAAAATTACTGAAAAGATATTTTCGGTATTATTTCAACAGTTCTGAATATCAATTTCCAACCGCATCCTATTACTGCAATTCTCGGTTTACCAATGGCGGATAATAGTCGTTTATCCCCCTCAGCTCGACGGATGATTGCATTTGTTACATTAATGGCTAGAAGATCTATTCTATTGAATTGGAAAGAAATTAATCCTCCAACTATATTTCAGTGGTTTTCTCAAACTATCTCTTGTTTGAGCTTAGATAAAATTAGAAGTGTTGTCTTTGATCCTTCAGTTAAATTTGAAGAAACTTGGAGACCATTTATTCAACATTTTCATATGAGTTAAACTGTCTTTTCCTAAACCTCACTTTTATTATCCTTAATTATTTGGATGGAGGTATGGAGTTATTGGCACTACTGTATATATTTGACATAATGCAATGGCCCATGTTGGTTAGTTTTTTCTCTCTCTTTTTTTGGGTTTTTTTTGTTTCTTTTGTTCGTAATTACTATGAGTTTGCGAGGTTATATGGATTATCATCTATTTGAATGTTTATTTAAACTATTAACTATGTACTCTCAAACTCTCTGTATTCATGTTTCATTTATGTTTGTTTAAAAATTAATAAAAAGATTTAAAAAGAAAGAAAAGAAAGAAACATAGACAACCTACAGCACAATACAGGCCCTTCGGCCCACAAAGTTGTGCGGAGCATGTTCTTTCCCTTGGCTTACGCACAGCCCTCCATTTTTTCTACGCTCCATTTACCTATCTAAACGTCTCTTAAAAGACCCTATTGTATCCGCCACCACCACCGTTGCCGGCAGCCCATTCCATGCACTCACCATTCAGTGAGTAAAAAACTTACCCCTGATATCTGCTCTGTACCTACTCCCCAGCACCTTAAACCTGTGTCCTCTTGTGGCAACCTTTTCTGCCCTGGGAAAAAGCCTCTGGCTATCCACATGATCAATGTCTCTCATCATCTTATACACCTCTATCAGGTCACCTCTCATCCTCCATCGCTCCAAGGAGAACAGGCCGAATTCACTCAACTATTCTCATAAGGCATGCTCCCCAATCCAGGCAACATCCTTGTAAATCTCCCCTTCACTCTTTCTATGGTTTCCACATCCTTCCAGTAGTGAGGCGACCAGGACTGAGCTACGGATGGTCACAACATTGTTAGGGTGCTGGCAATGCGATATGTTAGTTGACACAGCAGTATCCATATCGATAACTGACCTACACTTGTGAACAACCGCACAGGCTGCTTCCAAGTACTATACTGCTCTCAGAGTTCAGGAATGTTAGCAAAGCTGAACTGAACTAAGAAGGCTAAGAATGCCTTAGCCAAAACTATAGCTGAGATGGGAAAGGCTTGATTTACCAGGAATCCCAATGAGATTGCAAGGAACCCGGAACAGCACACTGGTCTCAGCCCTTACGAATTATTAACGTGGCAAGCAATGTGATTTCCCTTATGGGGTAATTACGGGTTGCGGTGAGCCGGGGAGTTACAGGGATAGATTGACACAGTATGTGAAGGCCTTTGTAACAAACTTCAATTGTTGAAGGAGCAAGCAAGACAATAGCAGCACATTGCTGATCAGAGAGACAGAGGGAAGCGAGATAGTCCTCGCACAGCCAGCTGACCAAGTCCCGGTGAGGGTACTGCCTGAAAAGGCAGGGATTCCTCCCAGATCGATAGGACCACAGATGCTACTTTCAACAAGTGACGCTTGTGTCTGTGTGCAGACTTGGCGAGGTAGCCAGTTGGTGCAGGTTAAGCCATACAACTCACCTTTTTGTTGCTCCACAAACAGTGCGGGGGATCAGGTGTACCTAGTAACTTAGTAAATTACAGAGAACTTAAGAGATGAACTCCAGCCGGCCCTGTCACACCTGAGCACAGTTGATGGAAATGCACCCACAGCAAACGAGAAGGCAGAAGACGCCGAGAGCATGACAGAAAACCGTGAAATGCATGCAGAACTGTAATGATAATGATAATCTGTAATGAAGGCTGGTTGCTGCAGGTAGGCGATACGTTGAATAGCATAGAATAGAAAAGATATTGGGAGACATTGGTGGGAAGGGATTTAAGTTAAAGCTGTAACATCAGGTTAACAACTTTGATGGCATGGCAGACTGAGAAAGATGGCACACGGCATCTGAAGGCTGTCACTCCCAGCCCGAATGAGGAGTGAATGTAACTGAGCAACTGCCCTTTCAGCAGTTGGACCGGTGATCGACTGGACAGTTTGGAAGGAGGTGCCAGAGGGGAGAAATCCTTCCAGTCATTGAAATGGAGACCACCCAAATCCTTTCCTGTACATCGATGAGAAGGCCCGTGAATCTGATAAACTGGCCTTGCTGGTACCCCTCTAAAGAGAGAGCTTTAGCTACAAGAGAATGAAGGACTGAAGACAAAGAGAACGATTGAGCTGCAATCAGCGAGCAGGAGAAGAGCCAACACGCATAGGAATGAAGCTGCAGTTCTAAAGACTGTTGTTCAAATTTCTGGATGAATCTCTCTGCTAAACATTTTGTAAGTAGTGATGAGGGATGGTCGGGTAGATGTAGATGACATAAAGCGATTGGGGGAAATTCAGCGGTAGCGCATTTCTTCTGCCCTCTTTGAGACGATCCTCCTTAAGGCTAGTCTTCCTAGTACAAAATTATTTTGGTCCTGGAGGACCAAGCAGAGGAATTGTTAGAGCGATTTTTGGGTTTAGCATATTTCAGCCACCAATCTTCAAACATCAATATAAATTGGAGATTTAATTCTCAAGACTGCTAAGAACAACAGGTTCCTAAGAGCCTTGAATGGCAGACCAGACAATGATGATAAAATTCATTTTGTCATCTGTGGTATGGATGCGAATCGGGAGAATTTTGGTTTAGCACATAAAGTATCGTGCCTCACTTTGGGTCAGCCAGACTGTCAACCAAAACGGCCTCAATATGATGCCTGCTGTATCTGAATTTGTCGAATTACGAAGCAGCTTCATAGCTACCACTACCTCATTCACATCTATCTACCTATCTATAGGTCTGTCTGACTGTCAATCTATTTTTCTGTTTATCTATCCTTTTGTCGGTCTGTCTGTATTTCTCTCTATCTATCTATCGATCTATCTGTATATATCTACCTATCTATCTACCCACTCGCTTTAAGCAGTTTACAATCGTACCGGTTCCCAAGAAGAGCGTGGGAACTTGTCTAAATGAATATTGCCGAGAGGAACTTACATTCACTGTGATGAAGTGATTTGAAAGGCTGATGTTGAAGCATATAATGTCCTGTCTTAATGGTGAGTTGCATCTGCTCCAAGTCACCTACCGAAGTAATAGGTCTACAGCTGATGCTATCTCGTTGGCTCTTCACACAATCCTAAAACATCTGGACAGCAAACATGCATACATCAGGATGCTCTTTATCGGTTACTGCTCAGAATGTAACACGACCATCCTCTTAAAGCTAATCAGTAAAGTCCAAGACCTGCACTCAATACCCCCTTGTGCAATTGGTCCTGGATTTTCTCACTTGTAGGTCCCAGTCAGTGCGGATTAGCAACACGATTTCTGTCAACACACAAGAACTGCGGAGATGTGGCCCTCTGCTATACTTGCTTTACACCCATGACTGTACAGCTCCAACATAATTTACAAGCTTGCTGATGGCACTACTGTTGTGGGCTTTGTCAAAGGGGGTGATGCATCAGCATAGAGAGAGGTTAAAAATTTGGTTGAGTGGTGAAATAACAACAACCTCTCCTCAATGTCAATAAGACCAAGAAACTGATTGTTAACTTCAGGAGAGGGAAATCAGAGGTCCTCATCTCTGATCCAGTAGTCACCGGAGGATCAGACATGGAGAGGCTGCAGAAGGACAAACAGATTGGGAGAACGGGTAAGACAGTGGCAAATGAAATATAATGTTGGAAAATGCATGACCATGCATTGTGGTAGCAGACATAAATGTGCAGACTTCTTTCTAAACGGGTAGAAAATCAGAAAATCCGAGATGCCAAAGGACTTGGGAAGATCACCTGGAAGGTAAACTTGTAGGTAAAGTTAGTGGTGAGGAAGGCAAATGCAATATTAGTATTCATTTCAAGAAGTCTAGAATACAAGTGCAGGGATGCAATGCCGAGGCTTTATAAGGCACTGGTGAGGTATCACCTTGAGTATTGTGAACAGATTTGTGCTCCGTATCTAAGAAAAGATGTGCTGGCATTGGAGAGGGTTCAGAGGAGGTTCACAAGAACGATTCCAGGAATGGAATGGTTATCATACGAAGAACGTTTGATGGCTCCGCATCTGCACTCGCTGGAATTTAGAAGGATGAAACCTTTTGAATGTTGAAAGGGTCAAACAGAGTAGATGTGGATTGTGTGTTTCCCTTGATGGGGGATTCAAGGACAAGAGGGCACAGCCTCAGGATAGAGGGACGCCCATTTTAAAGATAGAAGCAGAGAGACATCCTGAGGCAGCGTTTGGTGAATTTGTAGAATTCGTTACCATAGGGAGCTGTGAATGTCAGGTCGTTGGATGCATTTTAGGCAGAACTTGACTTTTCTTTGATTGGGCACGGCATCAAAGGTTCCATGGAGAAGGCTGGGGAGTTGGGCTGAGGAGGGGATGAAAGGATCAGCCATGATTGAATGGCTGAGCAGAGTCAATTGGCCAAATGGCCTAATTCTGCTCCTTGTCTTATGTATTATCATGACTGAACGAATAAACATCTCAGCCCCAATCTCCTGCCTTCTCCCAGTATCCCTTCACGCGTTGCCCAATCAAGAATCTCTCAACCTCTCCCTTAAATATACATAGAGACTTGGCCTCCACAGCTGCCTGAGGTAAAGAATTCCACAGATTCACCTCTTTCTGGCTGCAGAAAGTCCTCGTCATTTTCATTATAAAAGGACTCCTCTGTATGCTGAGGCTGTGTCCTCTGGTCTTCGACTCCACCGCCACTGAAAACACTCTCTTAACATTCACATTATTAAGACTTTTCACCATTCAAAAGGTTTTAATAAGAGCTCTCCTCATTCTTCTGGAATCCAGTGAATACAGGCTCAGAGGCATAAAACACTCTTCACATGACAAGTCATTCAATCCTGGAATAATTTCTTTGAACCTCCTTTGAACACTCTCCAGTTTCTGCACATTATTACTAAAAATGAGGGGCCCAAAACTGTTCACAAAATCCACAAGTGTGGCCTCACCAGTAATGAAGTTTCAACATTAAGTCCAGTGGCTTGTGGTGTTCCACAGGGGTTTGTGTTGGGATCGATTCCTTTTACATTATATGCCAATGATTTCGATGATGGAATCGATGGTTTGGTTGCAATGTCTGCAGACAATATGAAGATAATTGTTGGGGCAGGTATTGTTGGGGAAGTAGAGAGGGTACAGAAGAATCTAGACAAATTAGGAGAATAGGCATATGGATTTCGCAGTGTCAGGTGAAATACAGCTTCGGGAAGTGTATGGTCATGCACTGGGAGTAATGGAAAGATTGACTATTTTCTGACTGGAAGGAACATACAAAAAACTGTCATGCAAAGGTACAGGACTGCCAGGGGTCACCAACCTTTTTTGCACCGCGGACCAGTTTAATATTGACAATATTCTTGCCGACGAAAGGATGGGGGCGGGGAGGGGGACGTGGGGTGGGACTGTTAATCACGCCCCGACTATAGGCGATAAGTCAACTATAAGTCACTTATAAGTGGCTAATACACTCAATTTCGTTTCTGAAAGGGTTTATCTAACGAATTTAATATGAAACACACAGCGCTTATTTTTCTCGCATGAATATAGTGATAAGTCAATTATCACTCACTTATAAGTAAATAGCATCATGACATTTTAAGTAACGTTTGGATCTTAAACATACATCGCATGTTTTCCTTGTATGAACATATAAAATCATTGCAACACACCAGTGAGAGGACAAGGTGAGTGCCGGGGGCGCGGCGGTTGTAGTCCGGAGAGAGCGACAGACCGAGCGAGGAGTACGACAGGGGGCGTGCCTGCCCCCCTTGTAGGTAGGTAGGATCTATCGACCGACAAAAGTTTGGCTGGAGGGATGACTTTCAGTAGATCGCAGCGAGGTAGCTGCTCTGCTAATTACGAAACCCTGAGCGCGAATTAGGTGGTCTGTAAATATTTTAGCACCGGGTTCCCCATGAACATTCGGTGTGGTGAACAGGTTTAGAGACGGCGCCCATCTGTTCGCGCTCCAGGCTGGTAGCATCGGCACTTCCCGCCAGTCACGCGAGACGGCCGGTTACCCGAGGCCAACCAGTGATCCCTGGCTCGAGGGTATCACTGCGTTTAGGCGACTGATGACCTCAGGCAAGTGCGATGTTAGTACTCATTCCAAGAGGACTAGAATATAAAATCAACGATGTAATGTTGAGACATTTTAAGCTCTGGTGAGGCCTCATCGAGAGTATCTGGAGCAGTTTTGGACCCCTTATCTTAGAGAGGAGCTGCTGAAATTCGGGAGGTTTCAAAGGAGTTTCACTAAAATAATTCCAGTATTGAATGACGGGTGAGCCAAAGAGGACGGGACACAGCTTCAGAATAGAGGGACATTCTTTTACAACGCAGTTGGGGAGTAATTTCTTCAGCCCGAGAGTGGTGAATCTGTGGAATTCTTCACCACAGGCAGCCGTGGAGCCCTGGCCTCCAAGTGTCTTTTTAGGTGTACAAAACTATGAGGGGTATAGATAGGGTAAATGCAAACAAGCTGTTTCCACTTAAGTTTAGTGGGACAATAACCTGATTTCGTGGCTTAATGATTCCAGGGTTGACTGGCCAGGTGGCCTACTCCTGCTCCTATTTCTTATATTCTTAAGCCCTTTGTATTTCTCTCTAAAAATTCACCCCTAGTTTTGGTTATAATGTATTCGAAGTGTAGCAATGTTCTACGAGTTTCAGAAATGCTTTATGAAGCCTTACAACTGCAAAGATGCAATTGAGATTGTAGAGAAAGAATTTGAGATTGTGTGCGTGTGCATGCGTGTGTGTATGTGTGAGACAGAGACAGTGAGAGAGAAAGAAAGGAGAGTATGTTTGTGGGTTGTGAATATATGCAAATGTGCACCAGTGCACTGCTCACTTCTTGTTAGGTTTCTGATGGTGGTAAATTTGAGAAAACCTTTAGCTGAGGTCAATTATAAGCCATAAATAAAACACAGGATGTGGATAAGAGAACAGTGATCTGTTGGTTAATGTTGATGACATTTACAGAACTTACTATTTCTTATGAACCTATCACTTTTTATAGGTCTGTAAACATAATTCCGTTCGGTTGCAGTAAATTTACCCAATTGGACTGTTCTTCATATGAGTGTTAACGATTTACCCCATGATTGAATTTAATTTTGTTTTTAGCTTGTACAGTTCATTGCAAAGATTACGGAAGCCGAGATGGACTTAACACCGTGCTTTTCTCATTTCCGTTGTGGAATGCTTAGACATAGATACAGGCTTAGAATAGGACAGTATAGGAGCAGACCATTCGACCTACAATGTTGTACCGAACCAGCTGAAAATTAAATTAAGACAACTCGAAAACCAATCCCTCTACCAAAATAGTAGTCATACCGCTTCGTCTTCCTCAGATTCATATACCTATCTAAGTGTCTCTTAAAAGCCTCGAACTTATTTGCCTCTACCATTACGTCATGTGTACAAAACTATGAGGGGTATAGATAGGGTAAATGTGAGCAGGCTGTTTCCACTTAAGTTTGGTGGGACAACAACCTGATGTCATGGCTTAAAGGTGAAAGAGAAGAAGTTTAAGTGGAACGAGAGAGAAACCTCGTCACTCAGTGGGTCGTGAGAGTATGGGATGAGCTGCCAGAACAAGCTGTCCATGCGAGCTCGATTGCAACGCTCGAGAGAAACTTCGATAGGTACATGGTTAGTAGGGATAGGGAGGACTATGGTGCCAGTGCAGGTCATTGAGAGTAGGCAGTTAAATTGTTTTTGGCATGGACTAAATGCGCTGAAGGAATTAATTCTGTGCTGTACTATATGCCTCTAAGTATTTAAGTATATTTAAAGCAGCGATTGATAGATTCTAGATTGGTCAGGTCTAATATATGGGGACTAGATTTCACTCTATTCATCCTGCCTGAGCCTCTCATAACGTTGTAAACATCGTTCAGGTAACGATGAAGAACAGTATTGAAACAAACAGAATTTGAATTAGAGTCAAGTAATCAGCTTGAATATCGTTGACACATGTCTGGAAATTGGTTGTTTTGCAGAGAGGCAGAAGCTGTTCCTAAAATGTTGAGTGCATTTTAGAGGGCATTTTGAGAAAAGAGCATATCCTGGGCCGTCCTTAATGATGGAAAGACAGGCAGAGCGATGGATTTTATCATAGGTTGATAGTCTATCACAGAATGACATTCATTATGAGGAATAAGATAAAGTTACGTGGAACTGTATATGCACAATAAATTAATTTTGAAGGAGCAACCAGTACCTCCTCTGAATTTTAAAAAGGTTGAAAAATGAGAAGAAAATTACATGATTCGTAAAATTAAAAATGCATTAAAGCATAGAAACAATCTCAATTGATGGCAGAGACACTTTGACGTCAACCTCTGATAAAGGTCACATGATCCTACAATTGCTAGATGCCCGGCAGCTCACACAGGGAGAGAAGCAACATTTGTTTTCTAATTAGAACGATTATCAGCGTTTTGAGGAATCTGAAAAAGATTAATGTCTGCTGTTCAATTTGGACAGGACAGGCTGGAATTTGACTCCTCCAAGACCCTAATTGAGCATCTTGAAGACAATATATTAGCCACTTTTGCGAATTAGGGCAGCAGGATTAATTTTAAATTATGGCACAAATGGACCGACCAGATTCTGGTTTATCTACAATGAAACAATGAAGAGGAATAGATTGTAATCATTTGGTGGGAGACACTTCTTGTCGATGTTTAGGAGGCCTGCACCTTGCACGAATCATTTTAGCAATCAGTGCATTGATCAAAACTAACCATCTGCTAAAAAGGGCGAGTGAAGGAGGTCTTTTTTTTTGTAATTTTTTTTATTGAAGTTCATCATCAAACAAACGTTTCCATAAAATGTATTTCAGACATTGTACCTATATATCATATAATCATACAAAGTTTGTATACATCACAGATCTCCACAAGGTATTTATCTGAGGTATACACTTATAGAAAAGAGTGGAAAGAAAAAAACAAGCAAAAGGAAAGAACTATGTACAAGTAGGGAGTGATTTATTTTCAACAGATTCATTGATTTGTGAAAATGAAATCAGGCTTATGAGGCATTATGTAGTTAAACCATTTTTCCCAGTATGAAGCAAATTGTTCCAGCTTATGGTTAACAGATGCTGTTATCTTCTCCATTTTGTAAATGTCCATTGTAATTTCCATCCATGTATTTAAAGTTGGGCTCTCCTGTGATAACCATTTCCTAGTAAGAGTCTTTTTACCAACCACCAACAGTATATTCATTTAATATTTATCTCTTTTCAACCATTCTTGAGGTATATATCCAAAATATATGGTCTTACTCTCTAAGGATATTTCACATTTAAAGATGTCTTGTAGGGCATTGTGTATCCCCCTCCGATAGTTTTTGATAATAGGACAGTCCCAAAAAATATGATAATGATTTGCATTTTAATTTCCACAATTTCTCCAGCAAGCAGGGAGGTTACTATCATAAAGGGATTTCTGAGAGGGTGGAATAAAATATCGTATCAAGTTTTTCCATCCAAACTCCCTCCATTTCTGTGAACTGGTACACTTCCATTGATATCTCCATATTGTTGTCCATTCTTCCTCAGATATAATTATCCCTCCTTCCTTCTCCCATTTTGTTTTGATGTATGAAGTCGAATGTGTTTTAAGATTTGACAACCCCTTATACATGCTTGAAATTATTCTACTACTATTATCTGAATTATATGCTTTTCTAAAGAGCTCTATCAAGCATGTACTTGCCTTGGTTACATTTTTAAGTGTCTTATTAACATATTGTCGCATCTGTAAATATCGATAAAAATCTTGGTTTTCTAATAAGTGTTTCTCTTTAAGCATTTCAAAACTGAACAGTGTTCCTTCTTTGATTATATTGCAAAGAACTGTTATTTCATTAGCTGTCCAGTCCTTAAATCTGGCATCCAATTTATTTGGTGTAAAATCCGAGTCATATGCACATCATTTAAGAATTGCAATATCTCCCTCTAGGTTATATTCTTTTATAGTAGTATTCCATATTTTGTCAATTTCACCCATGGGTTATGAATAGTATTTATGTACCTTTGTAGGTTATTATCAGCCAAAATTGCTTGTATGGGGATGGGAAGTACCCGCTCCTCAATGTTTTTCCATTGAGCGTCATATGATGGGTTGCACCAACATATCACAGCTCTCAACTGTGCTGCAAAATAATAATCTCTAAGAGAAGGTAGGCCCCATCCCCCCTTTTCCTTTGCTGTTGCAAAGTTTTGAAACGAGCTCTAGGCCTTTTACCCTGCCAAATATACTTTGTTAGCATCTTGTTCCATTCATTGAATTGATTTTGATTAATCTCTGTTGGTAGGGTCTGAAAGAGATATAACAGTCTGAGCAGTATATTCATTTTAATAGACTCAATCCTTGAACTGAGACTGAAAAAAAGGAATCAGGTTACATCTTGCCACATCTTCCTTAATTTTTAATATAAAGGCTGATAATTACATTCTGATAATTTTGCCAAATCTTTTGGCATAATGATGCCCAAATATTTGAAAGACTCTGTGTTCCATGCCCAGGGGTATCTACTTTCAATTTCTCTTGGTGGGCTATAGTAATATGAAAGTAATTGGGTTTTATCTATGTTGATCTTGTATCCTGATAATTGACCATATTGCTCAAAGGATTGCATCAATTTGGGTAAAGAGTATGTTGGTTTCCCTAGATTGATCAAAATGTCATCCGCATAACAAGCCAATTTATGCTCTGTCCCTCTAATAGTAATTCCCCTGATAATTTCATTTTGTCTGATGTATTGTGCTAACGGTTCCAGATATAATGCGAAGAGTAGTGGTGACCATGAACCACCCTGTCTCATGCTTCTTTCTAGGGTAAGACTATTTGATAAATATCCATTGATTTTAATCCTAGTAGTAGGATTGTCATATAGTGTCTGTATAGTTTTAATAATTGTGTCTTGGAAACCAAATCTATGTAAAACTCTGTAAAGAAAATTCCAATTAACCGAATCAACTGCTTTTTCAGCGCCCACGCTTATCACTATTGCTTCGATTTTATTTTAATTTTAATTTTTTGTATATGATCCATAATGTGAAGTGTCCTACGTATATTGTCTTGTGTCTGGCGTTGTCGTATAAAACCTGTCTGATCATTACGTATCAGTATGAGTAGAAACTCCTCTAATCGTTTGGCCATGATGGAGGTAAATAACCTATAATCTACATTAAGAACGGATATTGGTCTAAATGACCCGCATTCCATTTTATCCTTGCCTTATTTCAGTATAGCTGAGATTATCGCTTCCTTCCAACTGGGTGGCATTTGTGCCTATTTTAGACCCCAGTTCAGTGTGGGGAGTAAAACAGTAATTAACTCATTTTTAAATTATTTGTACCACTCTGCCGTATACCCATCTGATCCTGGTGACTTGCTTAATTTAAGCCTACTAATTGCAGCTTTTAATTCAACTTGTTATGTCAGCAGTCATCGTTCTATTTTGTTCTTCACTTAAAGTGGGTAACTCCAGAGAATTCAAGAAGGTGTCAATATGGGTTATGCTTCCCCCTGGAACTTTGGAATATAGAAATTTTGTAAAACACTTCAAATGCTTCTTGAATTTCACTTAGCTTATTTTTTTTAAAATCATTTTCGTTCTTGGGTCCCTAATTCTATGAATTGTATTTTCTGCTATCATCTTTTTTTCAGTTTCCACGCCAGTATTTTCATAGATTTCGATCCACTTTCATAATGTCTCTGTTTCAGAAACATTGTTTTTCCTGATTTCTTGCGTAGCCAAATTATTTATTTCATTCCTAATTCTTTTAATTTTCCCTAATGTGTCCTGTGCCAAATTCAATTTGTGTTTTTTATCTGGTTCCTTCAGCCTATTTTATAGTTCTTGTAATGTTTTATTCCTTATTTTTTTTCTTATATGAAAATATCACTATAATTTTCCTTCTTAAGATTGCCTTCAGAGTATCCCGTAAAATGGGAGGTGAAACCTCTCCATTAACATTAAATTCCAAGTAGAGACCAATTTCTTTTTTAATTTGTTCCTTAAAGTACGGATCATTGAGTAGACTTGAATTTAGTTTCCAAATAGTATTATTTGGTTGTAGGTCAAAATCAACAGATAAATATATAGGTGCATGGTCACCTACATCTATTGTCCCAATTCTACAGGTGTTTATTTGGCCTTTGTCTTTTCCAAATGTTATGAAATAGTCTATTCTTGTATATACAGAATGTGGAGCAGAATAATGAGTGTAATCCCTTCTGTCAGGGAAAAGGTCCCTCCATATATCAATTAAACCAACATCCTCAAAAAGTGTATTAACTTTCTTATGTAAGGATTTTGTTTCATAGGCTTTTCTATTGGAAGAGTCTAAGTTTGGTTGTAATTGTAAATTTAGTCTCCCCCCCCCCCCCCACATATCAGGAGACCTTCTGTTTCCGTTACCATAATATCAGTAATTTTCTGAAAGAACCTAATATCACTTCCCGGGGGTGCATATATATTGAATACAGTAACTGAATTGCCGTCTATATTCCCCCTTACCAGAATATATCTGCCCTCTTTATCTCCCATTTCGAATACTTTTTCAAAATTTAGCTTACTTGAGATAAGAATAGCAACTCCTCTCCTATGTCCTGATTTATATGAGGAGAAAAACAGATTAGTGAAGCCTATTCTCTTTAGTTTTTTATGCTCATTATCACTTAAATGAGTTTCTACATGGGCTTGTTCTTTTTCATTTTGGATAAAATTCTCTTTCGTTTGATTGGATTTAATGGCCCATTGCCATTAAAAGAAATGAATTTTACCTTGTCCTTAGCCATCTGTATTTATCTGTCAATGTATCATTGAAATTAGAATAAAACTTAATCGATCTACTCCCTGAACAAAGAAGAACCAAGAAACGCAAATAATAACAAAACTAGCAATGAACGTGTGATTCCAAGGCTGAGGTCTCTAGTCGATGACCCTGCGTTGAGCTAGAGGGAATGTCTAGCTGTGGGGGATAACCCCTCCTACTTGTGAGTTGAGGGCCCCCATTACAGCATTCATAAAAGTCAGTGAACAAATCCATTACACAGAAAAGATTTCCCTGTGTACTCCTCCTATATATACATATATATATGCACACACACAAATATACACACATACATACATACAGACACACACATACACACACACACACACACACACACACACACACACACACACACACACACACACATATATTCTCATTTTGGTGGGGAAAAGGAGTAAGTGAGCGAATAAAGAATAACAACAAAGAATAAAGAATAAAGAATAAAATCCACATTATAATAAGTATTTCTCGAGGTAGGTATATCACCGTGTACTTTAGCTGCCGTTTAGCTTCTCAACATTTTTAAGGTTAGCCAATCCTTATGGCTCTTCTGAAGTGGGTGAGGACTGTCTTTGGGAAACTCCCGGTCTCTTCCTGATATATTTCCCTCGGCCTCCTCCCGTCTCCTGCCTTCTCAATTCTGGCACTATTTCCCAAGCAGAGCGGGATAATTCCTAAACCAGGCTTTCCCTCGTTTTGGTGACGCTGACGGGCAACCCTCTGGCCTTCATGTCTGTAGTCGCCTCTTCCAATGTCTGGTACAACCGCGTCTCGTTATCATAAAACACTCGATGTTTAGCAGGGTACGGAGTTTGAAATCTCCGTACTTTAGTACTCGCTTTACTTCAGAGTATTCTTTACGTTTCTGGAGGTCCGCGGGGGGGGGGGGGTATCTTGGTCGAAATATTTTAATTTATCCTCTAAAAACACTCTCTTCTTACCCCAGGCCCTTCGTAGAATCTCCGCCTTGGTGCTGTACCGAAGGAATTTAATTATTATTGAGCGTGGCTTTCTATCCTGGGTAGGTTTCGGAACGAACACGCGCTGGCTCTTTCAACTTCCAGCTCCATAGCCGGGGCAAGATCCAACGCGTCCCGCAGTAACTTTCTGACAAACTCCTTCATAGACGAGCTCTCTGCTTCTTCGGGAACGTTGTAGATTCTGATATTTTTCCGCCGTGATCTTCCCTCCAGGTCAAGCTGTTTACCTTCTTCGTGATGTAATATTTTTATTGTCTTACTCAGTATCCGTTCCACGTTTTGAACGCGATCTTCCACCCTCCTAATTCGAGTCTCTGCCACCACTATTTTTTGATTGACACTGGCGAGCTCTGACTTAAGATCACGGAGCTACTGCTCTATTTCTTTCCGGAACTCCCTTATCTCTTTCAGGATTTCAAACATATTCGCCACTTCGCCTGGTCGAGGCCCAGCGGCCGCCTCGCTAGCACGCGGTCGGGTAGGAGAGCCGCTCGCTGCACTCCTCTCGGCCGCAGGCTCCGCAGTGTCGCTTTTTAAAAATTACCATTCTTTTTCCCCATTCTTGCCCCTCATTTCAGTACTAATATTTTTCGAAAAATACTATATTTGTTGGGTTAACGGGGCTTAATACGCGTTTTTCCGGAGGAGCTAGTGACTTAAGCTGTCATTCTTGACGATGACGTCACCGGAGAAAACGCCGTGAAACCTTACAATCACTAAGATTCAAAGGAAATTCTAGAGAATGCATGGAAGATTGTGTGTGTGTGTGTGTGTGTGTGTGTGTGTGTGTGTGTGTGTGTGTGTGTGTGTGTGTGTGTGTGTGTGTGTGTGTGTGTGTGTGTGTGTGTGTGTGTGTGTGTGTGTGTGTGTGTGTGTGTGTGTGTGTGTGAAATGAAAATTCACGTTTGTGGGTTTGTGGGTTGTGGATATCTATAAATGTGCATCAGTGCACTTCTCACTTCTTGTTAGCACAGGATGTACATGAGGGAGCGGTGATGTGCTAATTAAAGTTGATAAAATTTTCAGAACATATTAATTCTCAAGAACCTGTCACTTTTTTGAAGTCCTGTAAACGAAATTAGGTGCGGTTGCAGTAACTTTACCCATTTAGACTCTTTTCCATAAGAGTGTTAACGTTTTACCCCAGGGCTGAATTTAATGTTGTTGTCAAATTTTACAATTCATTGGAAAGATGACGGAAGCCGAGGCTGAATTAACACAGTGCTTTCCTCCTTTCCGATGTGGAATGCTTAGAAATAGACAGAGGATTAGAACATTACAGCACAGGATTAGGGCATTCGGTGCACAATTCTGTACCCAACCAACTAAAAACTAAAATAAAACAACTCAATAACTAATCCTTCCACCTACATAGTGGTCATATCTCCCCGTCTTCCTCATATTCAAATACCTCTCTAAATGTCTCTTAAAAGGTTCTAATGTATTTGCCTCTACCATTATGCCAGGCAGCGCATTTCAAGTATGCACCACTCTCCGAGTAAAAAATGTGCCACTCACATTCCCCTTGAACCTACCCAGTCACTTTAAATGCATGTCCTCCGATATTAGACATTTCCACCATGGAAAACAATATATTCTCTGTCTACTCCTATAGTCGTACAAACCTCAATCAGACGTACCCTCAGCCAACGCCTCACAGCAGAAAACAACATCAAGATTGTCCAGAGTCTCATGATAGCACATGGCATCTAAACCAGGCAGCAACCTGGTAGACCCGGTCTGCACTCTCTCCAATCCTTAACCTTCTAAAATGGGGAGTCCAGAATGCAATAATCCAGATGTACCCAAAGGAGAGTTCCACGAAATTGCACCATAACCTCTTGAGATTTGCACTCAGTTTCTTGATGAATGAAAGCAAGCATTCCAGAAGCCGTCTTAACCATGGACCGACCAGATTCTGGCTTATCTACAATGAAGAGGAATAGATTGTAATCATTTGGTGGAAAGCACTTCTTGTCAATGTTTAGGAGGCCTACGTCTTGCACAAAGCTTTTTAGCAATCAGTGCATCTGCTAAAAAGGGCGAGTAATAAATTTGCCGTGAAGGAGTTCTAATAGTGGCACATTATCTGTGATTAATCAGAGGCCAGCTCTTCTAATAGGAATACTCCGATATAATACTTTTTTTTTTACCTTCCAGCCTCACTTTATGTTAAAACTTTAAAGAATAAAAGTCATGTTGAAGTAGGCATCAGAGGATTTTTGAATCATAAGTTGTTGGTTGAATCACAAAAGGTTGGTTTGCAGGTGCAGCAGGCTATCAAGAAGGCAATTGGATAGCTGGCCTTCATTTCCTGAGGGATTGAATTTGAAAGCAAGGAGGTTGATCTGCAACTGTATGGGGTACTGGTGAGTCTGCACCTGGAGTACTGCGTGCAGTTCTGGTCTCCCTACTTGAGGAAAGATATACTGGCTTTGGAGGCGGTGCAGAGGAGGTTCAGCAGGTTGATTCCAGAGATGATGGGGTTAGACTATGAGGAGAGATTGTGTCGCTTTGGACTGTACTCGCTGGAATTAGGAAGAATGAGATGAGATGTTATCGAAACATATAAAATTATGAGAGGGATAGATAAAATGGAAGCAAGAAAATTGTTTTTCCAATGGTAGGTGACCGCAGAACTAGGGGACATAGAATCAGGATTCAGAGCAGTAGATTTAGGACGGAGATGAAGAGGAGCTGCTTTTCCCAGAGAGTGGTGAATCAGTGGAGTTCTCTGCCCAATGAAACAGTGCAGGCTACGCCAGTAAATATATTTAAAACAAGGCTGGATAGATTTTTGCATAGAAGCGGAATTAAGGGTTATGGGTGGGGGTGAAGCCAGGTAGGTAGTGATGAGTCCATGGCCATATCAACCTTCTACTTGAATGGCGGAGCAGGCTCGGCGTGCCAGAAAACCAACTCCTGCTCCTACTTCTTGTGTTCTTATGCCCTTTGTAATTCACTCTAAAGAGTCACCCTTAATTTTGTTTTTTAACGGGTTCAAAGTGTACCGGTGGTCTACGAGTTTCCAAGGGAGGGAGGGAGAGAGGGAGGGAGAGGAAGAGGGAGAGGGAGAGGGAGAGGGAGAGGGAGAGGGAGAGAGTTTGTGTGTGTGTGTGAAATGAAAATTCATGTTTGTGGGTTGTAGATATCTATAAATGTGCATCAGTGCACCTTTCACTTCTTGTTAGCACAGGATGTACATGAGGGAGCGGTGATGTGCTAATTAAAGTTGATAAAATTTTCAGAACTTATTAATTCTCAAGAACCTGTCACTTTTTTGAAGTCCTGTAAACGAAATTAGGTGAGGTTGCAGTAACTTTACCCATTTAGACTCTTTTTCATAAGAGTGTTAATGTTTTACCCCAGGGCTGAATTTAGTGTTGTTGTCAAATTTTACAATTCATTGGAAAGATGACGGAAGCCGAGGCCGAATTAACACAGCGCTTTCCTCCTTTCCGATGTGGAATGCTTAGAAATAGACAGAGGATTAGAAAATTGCAGCACAGGATCAGGGCATTCGGTGCACAATTCTGTACCCAACCAATTAAAAACTAAAATAAAACAACTCAATAACTAATCCTTCCACCTGCATAGTGGTCATATCTCTCCGTCTTCCTCATATTCAAATACCTCTCTAAGTGTCTCTTAAAAGGTTCTAATGTATTTGCCTCTACCATTATGCCATGCAGCGCATTTCAAGTATGCACCACTCTCCGAGTAAAAAATGTACCCCTCACATCCCCTTTGAACCTACCCAGTCACTTTAAATGCATGCCCTCCGGTATTAGACATTTCCACCCTGTAAATGATTGTATTCTCTGTCAGTGAGTGACTGGGCCAGTGAAGGAGTGGAGATTTGAGGCTTTGACGCGAGAGGCTTCGACGAGAAGAGGCGGAGGACGAGTTTGCTCCCAGTTAGTCTTTACAATGCCTCCTGAGACGGTGCTGTGCCTCTCCTGTGAGATGTGGCAGTCTTGGGGGAACTCCCCCCTCCTGCAGAGTCACATCTCCCAGAAGTGCTTGCGGCTGAATGATCTGGAAGACCGTGTGAGGAATCTGGAGCAGCAGCTGGATGACCTTCGACTCATTAAGGAGAATGAGGCAGTCATAGATGAGAGCTACAGGGAGGTAGTCACACCTAGACTGCAACTAGACTAGACTAGTCACAACTAGACTAGAAGCTGGTTGTTGGGTGACAGTCCGAGGGGGGAAAGCGAAGGAGAGTACACCGGTAGTGCAGAGCACTCCTGTAGCAATTCCCCTGAATAATAAGTTTACCGTCCTGGATGCTGTTGGCGAGGACGACCGACCAGGTGTGAGCCACGGTGGCAGGGCCTCTGGCACTGAGTCTAACCCTGTGGTGCAGAAGGATGGGACAGAAAAGAGGAGAGCTGTCGCCATTGGAGACTCTATAGTCAGGGGAGCAGACAGGATATTTTGTGGACGTGAGAAGGACACCCGCATGGTTTGTTGCTTCCCGGGTGCCAGGGTCCGGGATGTCTCTGACCGGGCGCATGGCATCCTGCTACGAGAGGGAAAGCAACCAGAAGTCGTGATACATGTTGGTATCAACGACATAAGCAGGAAGAGGGATGAGGTCCTGAAGTGTGAGTTTCGGGAACCAGGCAGAAGGCTGATGAATAGGACCTCAAGGGTGGCGTTCTCAGGATTGCTGCGTGATAGTGATGGTAAGAATTGGAGGAGATGGCAGTTGAATGCATGGCTGAGGAGTTTGTGCAGGGGGCATGGTCTTAGATTTTTGGATCTTTGAGATCTCTTCTGGGGAAGATGGGGCCTGTACAGATTGGATGGGTTGCATCTGAACTCGAGGGGGAGCAATATCCTTGCAGGTAGGTTTGCTAGCATGGTTCGGGAGGGTTTAAACTAATTTGCGAGGGGCATGGGACCCGGAGCGACAGAGCAGTGAAAGAAGTGCATGAAGTAAAGCCAGATCTAACACACAGAGAGGCTTTGAGGGAGAGAACCAGAATAAAGGGTGTAAAGGTAGTAAGGTAGAAGGGCTAAGGTGTGTGTACTCCAATGCAACTGGAAGCAGGGCAGGAATGGATTCTTAATATTCCTGGATTTCAGTGCTTTAAAAGGGATAGAGAGGGGAGAAAAAGGGGAGGAGGGGTGGCATTACTGGTCAGGGATACAATTACAGCTGCAGAAAGGGTGGGTAATGTAGCAGAATCCTCTTTTGAGTCAGTATGGGTGGAAGTCAGGAACAGGAAGGGAGCAGTTACTCTACTGGGGGTATTCTCTAGGCCCCCTGGTAGCATCCGAGATACCGAAAAACAGATTGGGAGGTAGACTTTGGAAAGGAGCAAAAATAACAGGGTTGTTATCATGGATGACTTTAACTTCCCTAATATTGATTGGCACTTGATTAGTTCCAAGGGTTTAGATGGGGCAGAGTTTAAGTGTGTCCAGGATGGATTCCTGTCACAGTAGGTCGACAGGCCGACTAGGGGGAATGCCATATTAGATCTAGTATTAGGGAACGAACCGGGTCAGGTCACAGATCTGTCAGTGGGTGAGCATCTGGGGGACAGTGATCACCGCTCCCTGGCCTTTAGCATTATCATGGAAAAGGATAGAATCAGAGAGGACAGGCAAGTTTTCAATTGGGGAAGGGCAAATTGTGATGATATAAGGCTAGAACTTACGGGTGTGAATTGTACTATAGACATGTGGTCGATGTTTAATGATCTCTTGCAGAAGGTTAGGGATAAATTTGTCCCGTTGGGAAGATAAAGAATGGTAAGGTGAAGGAACCATAGGTGACAAGTGAAGTGGAAAATCTAGTCAGGTGGAAGAAGGCAGCAGACATGAGATTTAGGAAGCAAGGATCAGATGGGTCTATTGAGGAATATAGAGCAGCAAGAAAGGAGCTTAAGAAGGGGCTGAGAAAAGCAAGAAGGGACATGAGAAGGCCTTGGCGGGTAGGGTAAAGGAAAACTCCAAGGCATTCTTCAAGTATGTGAAGAACAAAATGATGACAGGAGTGAAGGTAGAACTAATTAGAGATAAAAGTGGGAAGATGTGACTGGAGGCTGTGGAAGTGAGCGAGGTCCTCAATGAATACTCCTCTTCGGCATTCACTACTGAGTGGGAACTGGATGACGGTGAGAACAATATGAGTGAGGTTGATGTTTTGAAGCATGTTGATATTAAGGGAGAAGTGGTGTTGGAGTTGTTAAAATACATTAGGACGGATAAGTCCCCGGGGCCTGATGGAATATTCCTCAGGCTGCTCCACGAGGCGAGGGAAGAGATTGCTGAACCTCTGACTAGGAACCTTATGCCCTCGTTGTCCACAGGAATGGAACCAGCGGATTGGAGGGAGGGGAATGTTGTCCCCTCGTTCAAAAAATGTAGTATGGATAGTCAAGGTAATTATAGACCAGTGAGCCTGACGTCTGTGGAGGGAAAGCTGTTGGAAAAGATTCTTAGAGATTGGATCTATGGGCATCTAGAGAATCATGGTCTGATCAGGGACAGTCAGCATGGCTTTGTGAAGGGCAGACCGTGCCTAACAAGCCTGATAGATTTCTTTGAGGAGGTAACCAGGCATACAGATGAGGGTAGTGCAGTGGATGTGATCTACATGGATTTTAGTAAGGCATTTGACAAGGTTCCACACAGTAGGCTTATTCAGAAAGTCAAAAGGCATGGGATCCAGGAAAGATTGGCTAGGTGGATCAGAATTGGATTGCCTACAGAAGGCAGAGGGTTGTGGTGGAGGGAATACATTCAGATTGGAGGGTTGTGATCAGTGGCGTCCCACAAGGATTGTTCTGGGACCTCCACCTTTCGTGATTTTTATTAATGACCTGGATGTGAAGGGTGGATTGGCAAGTTTGCAGACGACACAAAGGTTGGTGGTGTTGTAGATAGTGTAGAGAATTGTCGAAGATTACAGACAGACATTGATAGGATGCAGAAGTAGGCTGAGAAGTGGCAGATGGAGTTCAACCCGGAGAAGTGTGAGGTGGTACACTCTGGAAGGACAAAGTCCAAGGCAGAGTACAAAGTAAATGGCAGGATACTTGGTAGTGTGGAGGAGCAGAGAAATCTGGGGATACATGTCCACAGATCCCTGAAAGTTGCCTCACAGGTAGATAGGGTAGTTAGGAAAGTTTATGGGATGTTAGCTTTCATAAATCGAGAGATAGAGTTTAAGAGACGCGATGTAATGATGCAGCTCTATAAAACTCTAGTTAGGCCACACTTGGAGTACTGTGTCCAGTTCTGGTCGCCTCACTATAGGAAGGATGTGGAAGCATTGGAAAGGGTACAGAGGAGATTTGCCTGGATGCTGCCTGGTTTAGAGAGTATGCATTATGATCAGAGATTAAGGGAGCTAATGCTTTACTCTTTGGAGAGAAGGAGGATGAGAGATGACATGATAGAGATGTACAAAATATTAAGAGGGATAGACAGAGTGGACAGACAGCGCCTCTTCCCCAGAGCACCACTGCTCAGTACAAGAGGACATGGCTTTAAGGTAAGGGGAGGGAAGTTCATGGGGGATATTAGAGGAAGGTTTTTTACTCAGAGAGTGGTTGGTGTGTGGAATGTACTGCCTGAGTCAGTGGTGGAGGCAGATACACTAGTGAAGTTTAATTGACTACTAGACAGGTATATGGAATTTAAGTTGGGGGGTTATATGGGAGGCAGGGTTTGAGGGTCGGCACAACATTATGGGCTGAAGGGCCGGTAATGTGCTATACTATTATATATTCTATGTTCTAACATCAATATTGTCCAGACTCTCATGATAGCACATGCCATCTAAACAGACAGACAGACATACTTTATGGATCCCGATTGAAATTGGGTTTCGTTACAGCCGCACCAACCAAGAATAGTGAAGAAATATAGCAACATAAAACCATAAATAATTAAATAATAATAAGTTAATCATGCCCAGTGGAAATAAGTCCAGGACCAGCCTATTGGCTCAGTGTGTCTGACACTCCTAGGGAGGAGTTGTAATGTTTGATGGCCACAGGTAGGAATGAATTCCTATGACGCTCAGTGTTACATCTCGGTGGAATGAGTCTCTGGCTGAATGTACTCCTGTGCCTAACCAGTACATTATGGAGTGGATGGGAGTCATTGTCCAGGATGGCATGCAACTTGGACAGTATCTTCTTTTCCGACACCACCGTCAGAGAGTGCAGTTCCACCCCCACAACATCACTGGCCTTACGAATGAGTTTGTTGATTCCGTTGGTGTCTGCTACCCTCAGCCTGCTGCCCCAGCACACAACAGCAAACATGATAGCACTGGCCACGACAGCCTTGTAGAACATCCTCAGCATCGTCCGGCAGATATTAAAGGACCTCAGTCTCCTCAGGAAATAGAGACCAGGCAGCAAACTAGTCTGCACTCTCTCCAATCCTCAACATTCTACAATGGGGAGTCCAGAATGCAATGCTCTAGATGTACCCAAATCAGAGTTCCACAAAATTGCATCATAACCTTTTGACATTTGCAATCAATTTCTTCACTAATGAAATCAAGCATTCCAGAAGCCTTCTTAACAAATTATAGACCTGTGTAGACACTCTCAAGGAGCTAGGAACTTGGACCCCAACATCTCTCTGCTCATCAACACAGTTCAGGCTCTGTCCTTAACAGTGTACTGTCTCCTTGCATTTCCCGACAAAGATTCAACACCTCACTTGTATCTGTGCTAAAATTCATCTGTCATAACTCTGCCCATTACTGGAACTGATCTATCTGGCACTGTATTCCTAGCCAGTCTAAAACACTATCCACAACTCCACCAGTATTGGTATCATCCACAAATTTACAATGCTATCCATGTAATTTCGCCGCAGACCCCATGCATCCTAATTTTCTTGATTGCCTCCCTCCATGAGGGAATTCGTGAATAGCCTTAATAAAATCCATATAGTCAAACCAACTGCTCTACCTTCATTAATTTCCCTCGTCATTTGTCAAATAGATCAATTAAGTTGGTACAACCATAAGACATATGAGCAGAAATAGGTCCTTTGGTACATCGTATCTTCTCTACCATTCAACCATAAATTATCCTATATTCCCCTCCACAGCCCCAATCACCGGCCTTCATTCCATTACCTTTGATGCTCTATTCAATTAAGAACCTATCAAATTCTGCCTTAACTCACCCAGCGACTTGGTCTCCACAGCTGCCTGTAGTAACAAATTCTACAAATTTACTACCCTCTGGTTTAAGCAATTTCTCCATATTTCTGTTTTATATGGACGCTCCTCTATTCTGAGGCTGTGCCAACTTGTCCTAGACTCCCCACCATAGGAAAAGAACCTTACACATCTACTTTGTCTTGAACTTTCAACAGTTAAAAGTTTTCACTGAAATCCCCCGCTCCCATCCTTTTAAATTCCAGCGAGTAGAGACCCAGAGCAATCAAACATTTCTCATATGATAACTCTTTCATTCCCGGAATCTCCCTTCTGAATGGCCTCTGGACTCTCTCCAAAGCTAGAACATCTTTTCTGAAATGAGGAGACCAAACTGTTCACAGTACTCAAGCCGAGGCCCCAGCAGTGCCTTATAAAGCGTCAGCGTCACATACTTGTTTGTGTTCCCGAGATTTCTTGAAATGAATGCTAACATTGCATTTGCCGTCCTTACTACTGACTCAGCCTGCAAGTTAACTTTTTTTAAATTAGTTTTTTAATACATTTTCTACATCGCTACAGATAAAAATAACCCCAGATCGAAATGAAGAACATTAATACAGTGCAAAAATAAACATACAGTAATAATATAATACAAAAGAAGATAATTGAGAAAGCACCCAAATTGAAGATATGTAAAATTAGTATCCTCCCCAAGCCCCGCAACAAAAAAGAACTCCAGACCAACCACAACACAATCTAGAGAGTATAAATCAGGACATTCAAACCCCCCAAACTGTAAATACACTTAGCAACAGAAGATATTAATGCCTACTACCAACAAAAAAGGAGCTGAAAGCAAGGGACCGAAAAAAAAACCTTAGTTAAGAGGAAGGTTATGAAAGTATTCAATAAAAGGTCCCCCAGACCTTATGGAACTTTGTATCCGAATTAAGAACTGAATAATGAATTTTTTCAAGGTCTAAGCAGGACATAATATCATTAAGGCAAGTTAACTTTAATGGTGTTCTGCACAAGGACTCCCAAGTCTCTTTGCATCTCAGATAATTGATTTTCTCCCCGCTGAGAAAATAGTCTGCACCATTATTTCACCTACCAAGGTGAATGACGCTGCATTTCCCAGCATTCTGTTTCATTTGCCACTTTCTTGCCATTCTCCAAATCTGTCTCAGTACTTCACAGCCTTCTGTTTCCTCAACACTACCTGTCCCTAATCCAATATCATCTACAAACTTGTCAACAGAGCTATCTATTTCATCATCTAAATTATTGATATACGGCATAAAAAAGAAGCAGTCTCTACACCAGTCACTGTGGAACACGACTGTCACTGGCAGCCAACCAGGGAAGAATCCTTTTATTGGCACCCCTTGTCTCCTACCAATCAGCCAATATTTTAACCATGCCAGTAAGTTTCCAGTAATACCCAGGGTTCGTAATTTGGTAAACAGCTTCATGTGTGGCTCTTTGTCAAAGGCCTCTGGAAATTCAAAATATACAACATCCACTGCATCCCCTTTATCTATGCGCTTTGTAGTCTTCTCAAAGAAGTCCAACAGGTTCATCAGGAAAGATGATCCTTTTCACAAACCATGCCGACTTGTCCTGGGGTATCTCCACTCCCTTCTTTAAAAAGGGAATAATGTTTCTCCGCTTCTTCCCTCTTTCTCCGTGAAGGTTCAGACATGACCAGAAAGATGTTTTCTTTTGTTCTTTTGTAATTTTATCCTCAAATGGACTGCCCAGTCCCTTTTTTGTTTTAGGTAAGTTTAGTGTTTTTTTTCTCTTTTATTATAAAAAATTTCCAGTCTTTTTTTGTACGAATTGCCAAGAGGAGTTGTTTTGCTTTGTTTATACACAATAGTCTAATATTACGTTTACATGATTTTGACAGTATACACCACTTTTGTTGTTTGTACGTTTATTGCATTATCTATTTGATATAACTTCTCCTCTGATTTTTACCTATTCACTTTTTTAAAAATTCAATAAAAAAGATTGAAAATGAAAAAAATGACATATCTAACTTAATATCTTTCAAAAGCTGCTGCACGTCCTCTTTCATAATGTCTGTACATCCAAGCGTGTCAGTCCTCTGTAAGTCATCCCCACGGTTTACAAGGTCCTTTTTACTGGTGAATACTGAAGCAAGGTATCCATTAATACCTCCGCTACCTTTTCCGGCTCCATGCACATGCACTCTCTCTCCTGATTGCTTCTATTCTCACACATCTCATCCTCTTGCTCTTCACAAACTTGCACAATACCTTGGGCTTTCATTAATCATGCTCACTAAGGCCATCTCATGGCCCTTCTAGCTCTCCTAGTTTCTTTCCTGAGCTCCTTCCTGCCACCCTTGTAATTTTCTAGAGCTCTAACAGTACTCCGTTTCCCCCCTACCCCAAATGAACATTTTTCAAAATTATCTGCTCCTATGTCAGGACAATGGAGCAGGGATCCGATCGTAGACACAGTACTGTGCATACAGTGATATTAATTGAGTAACAAATCCCGAGGTGCAAACAAAGTTGGCGTCAAAGTTCAGGCAGAGATCAAAACATCCGGAGAAATCCAAAAACTAGAATCGGGATGCAGGCAACGTCAATAATCAGACGGACAGAGTACATATACGAATGCAGGAAAGGCTCAGGAAAATTTACTAGCTCAGTCTGAAAACGAACAGGTGAAAACACAGAACTGAAATACACTGAACAACAAACAGAGAGGCAGATGATAGGTGGAGCACAATGTGACAGAAGTGTTAGTAAAACAGGTAATAATGAGAAAAAGGTGAGAGGCGTGTACTCAGTAATATAGGGGCCGGAGTAGAGCAGGAGCGGGGACAGGAGTACATGGGGCATGAAAAAAACCAAGAGCACATGGCAATACAAAACCACAGAGTGATGGCTCGGGGGAAAACACACAAACCCCCCCCCCACAAAGTTCAGCTGGAGGTACTGACATTCTATCTCTGTCCAGCACCATGATAAAGGATCACATGTTATGATCACTTCCTCCAAAGTGATCTCCCACTCAGAGATGTGACACCTGACCAGGTTTATTTCCCAGTACCAGATCAAGTACAGCCTCTTCTCTAGTTGGGTTAGCTACATATAGCATCAGGAAAACATCTTAAGCACACCGAACAAATTCCCGTCATCTAACCCTCTTGCTCTAAGCACATGCCAGTCAATATTAGGAAAGTTAAAATCTCCTATCACAAGAACATTATTATTATTGCACCGTTTCAGAATCTGCTTGCCTATCTGCTCCTCGATGTTTCTGTGACTATTGAGGGGTCTATAAAACCACCCACTTTCTGCTACCTTCCTCCTTTTTTTATAGAGTGGAGTGACATTTACAATTTTCCAGGCCTCTGGCACCATACCAAAGGTCCAATGATTTTTGACGGATCATTATTAATAGTTTCACATTCTCAATCGCTACCTCTTTCTGAACACTTGGGTGCAGCTCATCTGGTGCGGATGACTTATGTGCTCTTAAGTCTCTCATGTGTTTCAGCAGCTTCTCCCTTGTAATAGTATCTGCACTCACTTCTCTTCCATCACAGCCTTAAACATCTGGCACACTGCTCGTGTCTTGCACACTGAGGAAAAATAGTCATTTAGTTCATCAAATTTCTCCTTGTCCCCATAAGACCATAAGACAAAGGAGCAGAAGTCGGCTATTCGGCCCATCGAGTCTGCTCCGCCATTTTATCATGAGTTGATTCATTCTCACATTTAGTCCCACTCCCCTGCCTTCTCACCATAACCTTTGATGCCCTGGCTACTCAGATACCTATCAATCTCTGCTTTAAATACACCCAATGACATGGCCTCCACAGCCGTCCGTGGCAACAAATTCCACAGATTTACCACCTTGTTGTTCAAAAAATTTCTTCTCATCGCTGTTCTGAATGGGCGCCTTTCAATCCTTAAGTCATGCCTTCTCGTACTAGACTCCCCAACCATGGGAAACAGCTTTGCCACATCCACTCTGTCCACGCCTTTCAACTTTCGAAATGTTTCTATGAAGTCCCCCCTCATTCTTCTAAACTCCAAGGAGTACAGTCTAAGTGGGGTCAAACGTTCTTCATATGTTAACCCTCTCATTCCCGGAATCATTCTAGTGAATCTTCTCTGAACCCTCTCCAACGTCAGCACATACTTTCTTAAATAAAGAGCCCAGAACTGCACACAGTACTCCAAATGAGGTCTTACCAATGTCTTATAGAGCCTCAACATCACATCCCTGCTCCTATACTCTATTCCTCTAGAAATGAATGCCGACATTGCATTCTCCTTTTTCACCACAGGTTCAACCTCGAGGTTAACCTTAAGGGTATCCTGCAAGAGGACTCCTAAGTCCCGTTGCATCTCAGAACTTTGAATTCTGTCCCCATTTAAATAATAGTCTGCCTGTTTATTTCTTCTACCAAAATGCATGACCATACACTTTTCAACATTGTATTTCATTTGCCACTTCTTTGCCCATTCCCCCAATCTATCCAAGTCTCTCTGCAGACTCGCTGTTTCCTCAGCACTACTGGCCCCTCCACCTATCTTTGTATCATCAGCAAACTTCGCCACAAAGCCATCTATTCCATAATCCAAATCGTTGATATACAACGTAAAAAGAAGTGGCCCCAACACGGACCCCTGTGGGACACCACTGGTAACCGGCAGCCAACCAGAATGGGATCTCTTTATTCCCACTCTCTGTTTCCTGCCAATCAGCCAACGCTCTATTCACAAACGTATCTTTCCCGTAATTCCATTCAGCTTCCTGAGTACTTTCTCTGTCGTAATTGTGACTACGCACACTTCTATTCCCTGACACCCTTGCGTGTCTGGTATACTACTGATGTCTTCCTCAGTGAAGACTCATGCAAAACACTCGTTCAGTTCCTCCGCCATCTCCTTATCTCCTATTACAATTTCTCCAGCATCATTTTTATCAGTCCTACTCTCACCTGTCTTTTACTCTTTATATACTTGAAAAAGCTTTTAGTATCCTCTTTGATATTATTTGCTAGCTTCCTTTCATAATTCATCTTTTCCCTCATAATGACCTTCTTAGTTTCCTCTTGTAAGCTTTTTTAAAAGTCCCAATCCTCTGTCTTCCCACTAATTTTTGCTTCTTTGTATGCCCTATCCTTTTAATTTGGCTTTGACTTCTCTTGTCTTCTCTTTGGAATATATCTGTTTTGTACCTTACTCACTTCTCGCATAAATTCCAGCCACTGCTGCTCTGCCGTCCTTCCCGCTAGTGTCCCTTTCCAGTCAACTTTGGCCAGTTCCTCTCTCACTGTAATTTCCTTTACTCCACTGAAATACCGACACATCGGATTTTGGCTTCTCTTTCTCAAATTTCACAGTGAACTCAATCATGTTATGATCTCGGCCTCTTAAGGGTTCCTTCACCTCAATCTCTCTAATCACCTCTGGTTCATTACACAATACCCAAACCAGTACAGCCGATCCCATAGTGGGCTCAACAACAAGCTGTTCTAAAAAGCCATCTCGTAGACATTCTCCAAATTCTCTCTCTTGAGATCCAGTGCCGACCTGATTTTCCCAATCCACTCGCATGTTAAAATCCCCAACAATTATCAGAACTCTGCCCTTCTGGCAAGCCTTTTCTATTTCCTGCTGTAATTTGTAGTTCATATCACTGCAGCTGTTAGGAGGCCTGTATATAACTGCCATCAGGGTCCTTTTACCCCTGCAATTTCTTAGCTCAACCCATAAAGGTTCGGCACCTTCCGATCCTATGTCACCTCTTTCTAATGATTTAATATCATTTCTTCCGATCCTATGTCACCTCTTTCTAAAGATTTAATATCATTTCAATAAAGCCAAGCCACCCCCTCTGCTTACCTACCTATCTACCTGAAAAAGCTGGTACTATCCACTTTGGTATTGCTTGCTAGCTTGCTTTCAAATGTCACCTTTTCCTTCCCAATGCCTCTTTTTTATTGCTCCCTGTATGATTTTTTTATAAGTTCTTTTAATACATTTTCTACATAGCTACAGATAAAAAAAACCCCGGATCACAATGAAGAACGTTGATACAGTGCAAAAATAAACATACAATAATAATATGATACAAAGAAAGATAATTGAGAAAGCACCCAAATTGAAGACATGTAATATTAGTATCCTCCCCAAGCCCCGCAACAAAAAAAAAAACTCCAGACCAACCACAACACTATATAGAGAATATAAATCAGGACAATCAAACCCCCAAAACTGTAAATACACTTAGCAACAGAAGATATTAATGCCTACTACAAAAAAAGGAGCTGAAAGCAAGGGACCGAAAAAACAAAAACCTTAGTTAAGAGGAAGGTTATGAAAGTACTCAAAAAAAGGTCCCCAGACCTTATGGAACTTTAAATCCGAATTAAGGACTGAATAATGAATTTTTTTCAAGGTCTAAGCAGGCCATAATATCGTTAAGCAATTGAGCATGTGTGGGCGGGGCAACATCTCTCCATCTAAGGAGGATTAAACGTCAAGCCAGGAGAGAGGCAAAAGATAATATTCGACACTTAGTCGAACTCAGACGTAAATCTGTCTCACCCCAGAAACCGAACAAAGCAATTAAAGGGTTAGGTTCTAGGTGGTGATTCAGAATATATGATAACGTTATGAAGACATCTTTCCAAAATTTCTCCAAGCTAGGACAAAACCAGTACATATGAATGAGAGAGGCCTCGCCCCTTTTGCATTTATCACAAAGCGGACTAATGTTAGGATAAAATCGAGATAATTTAGAATTAGACATATGGGCTCTATGAGCAATCTTAAACTGTAAAAGGCAATGGCGAGCACAAAGAGAGGTTGAATTAATCGATTTGAGAATCGAGTCCCAAGTCACATCAGATAAGGAGGTATTTAAATCATGCTCCCATGCCATTTTAATTTTATCCACAGGGGCACGTCGTAGGCCTGCTAATTTATCACGAATAAATGATATTAAACGTTTACCTAGTGGATTAATGGAAAGAAATAAGTCCATAACATTTTTCGCAGGCATTTCAGAGAAGTTAGGGATTAAAGGAGTAATAAAGTGTCTAATTTGGAGATATCTAAAAAATGAGCATTAGGTAGATTGAATTTAGCAGAGAGCTGTTGAAAAGAGGCGAAGCGATTATCAATAAAAAGATCTTCAAAATGTCTAATGCCCTTCCTATACCAATCATGGAAGTCTGAGTCATACGTAGTAGGTAAAAAAAGGTGATTATGTAAGATAGGGCTAGAAAAGGAAAAACCATGGAAACCATAAAATTTCCTAAACTGAGCCCATATACGCAAAGTGTGTCTGACAAGAGGATTAACTATTAATCTGGACAAACTACTAGGGAGTACATAGCCGAGAAGTGCAGAGATAGATAATTCTTTAGTGGAGCTCAACTCCATTGCCACCCAATTAGGGCACTCGGGTTGACCATGGAAAAAAGATCAAGAGGTAGCACAACGTATATTGGCTGCCCAATAATATAAACGAAAGTTAGGTAAAGCCATGCCACCCTCTTTTTTAGATTTTTGGAGATAAACTTTGTTAATTCTAGAGCGCTTATTCTTCCACAGATATGACAAAATAATAGAGTCTCAGGAATCAAAAAAAGATTTAGGAATAAAAATTGGGATTGATTGAAATAAATATAAAAGTTTAGGGAGAACATACATTTTAACAACATTAATACGACCTACCAAAGACATAGATAGAGGTGACCATTGTAACAGACTCTGTTGAATAGTATATGAAAGATTGGCAAAATTTTCACGAAAGAGATCTTTAAACTTCCTTGTGACTGTAATCCCAAGATAAGTAAATTGATTGTGGACTACTTTAAAAGGGAGATCACGAAATGTTAATTCTTGTGCTTCTTTATTAATTGGGAAAAGTTCGCTCTTATGTAAATTAAGTTTATATCCAGAGAACTGGCTAAACTGGTCAAGAAGTGAAAACATTGGAGGTAAGGATGTAGACGGATTTGAGAGAAAAAGTAATAAGTCATCAGCATAAAGAGAAACTTTATGCTCAACACCCCCTCTCCAAATCCCGGTCAGTTCAGGACAATTTCGAAAAGCTATCGCCAAAGGTTCTATAGCCAAATCAAAGAGAAAGGGACTTAAAGGGCATCCCTGACGGGTGCCACGTTTGAGGTTAAATAACTGGGATTTCTAAGAATTAGTTAAAACAGAGGCAGTAGGACACAAATACAGCAATTTGATCCAAGAGATAAAACTTTGACCGAAGTCAAATTTTTCTAAAACTGCAAAAAGGTAGTTCCACTGTATACGATCAAATGCTTTCTCCGCATCAAGGGAAATAACATTTTCAGGAATCGCAGTTGGAGGTGAATATAAAATGTTAAATAAACGCCGAATGTTAAAAAAAGGAAGACGGTTTTTAATCAAACCAGTTTGATCATCAATAGAGGGAATAACAGTTTCTAATCTATAAGCCAAAACTTTGGCCAAGATTTTAACATCAACATTAAGCAATGAAATCGGCCTATACGAGGAACACTCTGTTGGGTCTTTACCCTTTTTTAATAAAAGAATAATAGAAGCCTCATTAAAAGAGGGTGGCAATTTGCCGTAGTTAAACGAGTCAGATAATACTGAAAGTAACTGAGGGGAGAGAAGTGAAGAGAATGATTTATAAAATTCTACGGGGAACCCATCAGGTCCAGGAGATTTCCCTGAGGACAATGCAGAAATTGCAGAAGATATTTCTTCTGATGATATAGGCGCATTAAGTTTGGCTTTAAAATCAGATGAAAGCGAAGGAATATTCAGATTATTTAAAAATGATCGATAGAGATATTGTCATTCAAAGATTCAGAGGAATAAAGTCGAGAATAGAAATTTTTAAATGCGTCATTGATTTCTAAGTGATCCGATGTAAGGTCTCCATTCTCCTTCCGGATCTTTGTAATATGTTGTTTGGCTTTGGAACGCCTCAGCTGATTGGCTAGAAATTTACCAGATTTGTCACCATGAATATAAAAACGACTCTTACTTTCAAGAAGTTGGCGTTCGACAGGTTGAATGGGCAGAAGATTAAATTTAGCTTGAAGTTCTACACGTTTCTTGTATAGTTCAGGACTCTTAGTTTGAGCATACAGTTGATCCAATTCTTTAATCTGATTAATGAGGTCTAATCGATCTGCACATGACTTTCTATTAAGATTTGCTACATAGGAGATTATTTGACCCCTCAGATATGCTTTCATGGCATCCCAGACAATCTGGGATGACACTTCAGGTGATGCATTGGTGTTAAAATAAAAGGTTATCTGATCCTTGATAAATTTTAGAAAATCATCATCCGATAGTAAAGTCGAGTCAAACCGCCAGTGTTTATTCCTCTGAGGAAGGCCAGGAAAATTTAAAGACAGAGTAATTGGAACATGGTCAGAAATTAGTATACTCTGATAATCACAAGAATAGACAAATAGAATGAGTTGATTGTCGAGTAAGAAGTAGTCAATTCTAGTAAAGGTATGGTGAACATGTGAAAAAAAAGAATAATCTCTCTCAGTAGGATGAAGGAAACGCCATATATCAGAGATACCATAATTAGAGAGAAACGATTGAATAGCTGAGGCAGATTTAGTAGGTGGTCTAGTAACAGAGAACGATCGATCCAAATTAGGATCTAATCAACAATTGAAATCGCCACCCAGTATAAGAGAGTATGAGTTTAAGTCAGGTAGTGAGGAGAAAAAACGTTCAAAAAAATTAACATCATCAAAATTGGGGGCATACAGGTTTGCTAGTACAACTTTAGCATTATATAGTTTACCAGAAACAATAACAAAACGGCCATTTGTATCGGATATCTTCTTATGGAGTTCAAAAGGAATATTTCAGTTAATAAGGATGGAGACCCCCCTAGCTTTGGCAGCAAAGGATGAATGAAAATGCTGACCCGCCCACTTTGACAAAAGCCGGGAGTTATCAGAACAACGAATATGAGTTTCTTGAAGGAAAGCAATGTCCGCTTTGAGTCGTTTAATATGTGAGAAGACCTTCCTTCTTTTAACAGGGTGATTCAATCCCTTTACATTCCAGCTCACAAATTTAAGTGTATTCACCATGATCAATTGTTAGTGTGTAGAAGGCAGCAGGCATATAAAAAGTCAAGCAGTACAATAACAGTCTGGGAGCAAAAATGTAAACATAGATTCGTAGAATCAAAACAGAAACATGTCTTGAGTAACAAAGGAAAGCAAAGAAAACAGTGAGTAGTGTTGGAACTGGACAATCCACTCCACCCTCGCAACCCAAAACTAGACGGCTACCAAAAAAAGCAGCTAGCTCTACCAAAAAAATTAACCCAAGTATGACTTCCAGTTCTGTGTCGTTAACAACAGTTCCGTATAAATACTATAGCAAATGGTAACAAGTTTATGCACTAGAAAACATAATAACAAATAGGAACAACTTCAGCATAAGTATAAGACTTAATACAAAGAAAATCAAAAGAAAACCAAAACTAACTTACCCGCGAAAAATTATAGAAAATTAAAAGAAAAAAAAGGGGAGGGAGAAAAGAGGGAAATTATAGATTTGAAGAGAGTACTTATCAACCATTTACAGAAAAAAAGCAAAACTTAAACTATGAATCAACCAACAGGGAGGTCTTCAATAAAAACTCCCAACCTCCAAAACAAGTTAAAGTCAATTGTAGATATCTATAGATAAAGTTATACAAGAATACAATAGATTGCACAAGTCCAAACTAAACGTCCGCAGGGAAACATTAAACTCGGATTATCTATTTAGAAAAAACGCACCAAGTCCAGGGAGAGATTGTCTACAGCCCTTAGAGTCTAAATAGATAATGTCTGAATTATTCAAGAACAGTCTGAGTCAGGAAAAAAAATAGCTTTACTACGAGAGGTACTTATCCACCATTTTAGAAGGTCAGACCGGGTTCCTGAGGAGACGGGATGGCCGGAAGACTTCCAACAAATGCCTCAGCATCCTTCACCGATTTAAACCACTTATATTCTCCAGTAGTAAGCGTAATTCGCAGGTCAGCTGGATTTCGAAGGGAGGGTCTAAAACCACGATCAAAAAGCACTTTCATTACACCTTTAAACGCAGCACGCATCTTCAGAACCTGGGGGGCAAAATCCTCCACAAAGCGAATGACTGTATTTTGAAAAGCAAAAGTACCTTTGTAGCGTGCCTCCATAATCAAACGGTTTTTCACCTGGTATTGATGAAAGCACAAAATTACCGGCCGTGGGCGGGAACCCAGAGTTGCACGAGGAACGTAGATCCTGTGTGCTCTTTCAAGCTTAGGTGGAGTCGGAAGAAATTATTTCCCAAAAATCTCACAGAGAAAATCGGAAAAAAATTTCACGGGAGAGACCTGTTCGGTGGCCTCTGGCAAACCAAGAATTCGTAGATTGCAACGTCTGCTACTGTTTTCAAGATCCACCATTTTGGAAAAAAGCTTACAAATCTGCTGCTCTAGGCTGGAGCAGAGGGTTTCCAGATATTGGACACGGCGTTTTAGATCTTCAGAAGTTGAGTCGATGCAAGATAAATGTTCGGCATGTTCGTCCACACTAGCGTTGATCCGATCCAATTTGACATCCAGCTGGTTGAAAGAAGTTCTAAATTCCTTTAAAATATCTTGTTGATGCTGTTCCAAAGCAGCGAGAATGTCAACTGGCAAAGCCGTAGAAATTTCTTTTTTCCTGGTTTTAGTACTTTTGTTAGACATTATAAGATAGATGTGTTTGCAGGCAAGTAAGAGAAACCTAATAAAATACCTAACTAAGGTTTAAGAATGGAGACATATAGTGCAAAGGTAGGGAAAATGACGGAGCAAAAGTTCGGAACAGCTAAACAGTCGCCATCTTGCCGGAAGTCCCCACTGTATGATTTAAAAGCTTTCCAATCCTCTGTCTTCCAACTATTTTTTGCTTTTCTGTATGGCTTCTGTTTTGCTTTTACAATTGCTCTGAATTCCCTTGTCAGCCACGGCTGTACTATTTTGCTATTTGAGTATTTTTTCGCTTTTGGAATGCATCTATCTTGCGCCTTCCACATTTTCTCCAGAAACTCACGACATTGCTGCTTTGCTGTCATCCCTGACAGCACGAGGTTATAAATTTTCACAAAAGCTGTGCTCAAACGACGACCCAACATTTTATTTAACTGCTTAATTGCTATCTGCTGTATCACAGTATCTTTTCAGTTAAATGGTTGTTTGGATAGTTTGAACATTCTCTCTCTCTCTCTCTCTCTCTCTCTCTCTCTCTCTCTCTCTCTCTCTCTCTCTCTCTCTCTCTCTCTCTCTCTCTCTCTCTCTCTCTCTCTCTCTCTCTCTCTCGTTTTTTATTCGTTTCCACGTGGTTAGGCACGCCACATTATCCTCCACTTGCCACCGTGTCCCCGACTCTTTACCTTAGATCATCAGAACGTAGTTTCAAGTTATAAGCAAACTTGGGGAAGTTGAATTTGTTGTATTCCGGCAGCTTCGGAGCTTTGGGAACCTTGGTTTATCCTGACCTCGGAAATGCCTGTTTCCATGTTTTAATTGAGACTTTGTGATTTCCACCCCCCTCATGCTTTAATTTCCTCCCAGTCCCCATGTTCGTATCTTAATTATTTATGGTAATTTGTGCCTTCGCTTATTGGATGATAGATAAACTGGAGAGAATTGGCGAGTCGTTGGGATAGAACGGGTTGCGATATGGAATGATTGGCATTGTTCTGAGAATTGGCATAAACTCCTTTTACTGCATGTGGCAGGCCCGCCTTTGTAGGGACCAGTCTTCTAAATCTTCACTGCACTCCCTCTATAGAAATTATATCTTATTTTAGGTAGGAAGAGCAAATTGTACATGACTGTTGATGTGGTCTCCCTAAGGTCTTATATACTTGTAGTAAGATACCCAAAGCTTTTGCGACAATTTATTGAGTGGATGAATATGATTATGCGTAATTTAATGTTTTCAGGATTCCTAGGAGAAAGAGAGCAGACCACATAGAAATATTTAACATAAGGTGGACAATTATAATCCTGCCCCCAGAGCGGGGAAGTCTAAAGATAGAGTGCACAGAAACAGGATAAAAGGGGAAAGCTTTAAAAGAAAACCTCAGCGGTAACTTGTTTGCACAGAGGTTAACCCGTGAAAGTCGGCTCGTGAGGCAGTGGGAGAGTTTAAAAAGTGAACAGATTAATGGAGCGGGCGACGGAATAGTGGGAGACAGAGTAGGAAGGCTTTGGCTCGAGAGGCTTCAGCGAGCAGAGGCTGAGAAGGAGCTTCACTCCAAGTGAGGTAAGGCCGGGTAAGTTCCTTTAATTAATTTAATTACCTTAGGAATAGGCAATGGAGGCAGCAGTTAGGGCAGTTGAGTGCTGCGTTTGCAGTATGTGGGAAGTCAGGGCGAGCACAATTGTCCCTGATGACTACACCTGCAAAAGGTGCATCCAACTGCAGCTGCTGACAAACCGAGTTAGGGAACTGGAACTGGAGCTGAAGCTGGATGAACTTTGGATCATTCGGGAGGCAGAGGCAGAAATGGACTGGAGTTACAGGGAGATATTCAACCCTAAGGGTCAGGAGACAGGTAGCTGGGTGACTATCAGGAGAGGGAAGTGGAATAGACAGAATGAGCAGAGCACACCTGTGGCCATTCCCACCAAAAAAAGTATATCATTTTGGATACTGTTGGTGGGTACGACTTACCAGGGACAAGTTGCAGTGGTTGCGTCTCTGGCACCAAGACTGGGCCCTCAGCTCAGAGGGGAAAGAGTGGAAAGAGGAGAGCAGTAGTAATAGGGGATTCGATAGTTAGGGAGGCAGATAGGAGGTTCTGTGGAAGAGATCGAGAATACTGGATGGTCTGTTGCCTCCCTAGTGCCAAGGTCCGCGATATCTCGGATCGAGTTGTCAGTATTCTCAAAAGGGAGGGTGAGCAGCTGGATGCCGTGGTCTACGTAGGGACAAATGTCGTGGGTAGGAAGAGTGAGGGGTCCTGAAAGGTGAGTTTAGGGAGTTTGGCGCCAAGTTAAAGGACAGGACCTCCAGGATAGCAATCTCAGGATTGCTACCAGTGCCACGTGCAGGCGTGTTTAGATATAGTAAGTTAGCGCATATCAACACGTGGCTGACGACATGTGTGCAGGAGGGAGGGCTTCAGATTTATAGATACTTGGGCAGTTTTCCAGGGAAGGTCGGACCTGTTCCGGTGGGACAGTTTACATCTGAACTGGAGGGGGACAAATACTCTTGCAGGAAGGTTTGCTGGAGAGGCTCCAGTGGGTTTAAACTAGATACAAGGGGGGAGGGGAACCAGTGTGTAGGAACAGATGCAGGGGAGAAGGAAGAAAAAGAAGATAGGAAAGTTGTTTGCACCGTTAGTGATAAGCAGAGAGTGAGACGTTGTGAATTTCTTAAATGCATTTATTTTAATGCTAGGAGCATTGTAAGAAATATGGATGAGCTCAGAGCATGGATTGATACCTGGAATTATGATGTTGTAGCTATTAGTGAAACATGGTTACAGGACGGTTGTGATTGGCAACTAAATATTCATGGATTTTGTTGCTTTAGGTGTGATAGAATCGGAGGGACAAGAGGGGGAGGTGTTGCATTGCTTGCCAGAGAAAATATTCCAGCGGTGCTCTGGCAGGTTAGATTAGAGAGCTCGTTTAGAGAGGCTATTTGGGTGGAATTGAGGAATGGGAAAGGTGTGGTAACACTTATAGGGTTGTATTATAGACCACCTAATGGGGAGCGAGAATTGGAGGAGCAAATTTGTAAAGATGTAGCAGATATTTGTAGTAAGCACAAAGTTGTGATTGTGGGTGATTTTAATTTTCCACACATAGACTGGGAAGCCCATACTGTAAAAAGGCTGGATGGTTTGGAGTTTGTAAAATGTGTGCAGGATAGTTTTGTTGCAGCAATACATGGAGGAACCAACCAGAGAAGGGTCAGTTTTGGATCTCCTGTTAGGGAATGAGATAGGTCAGGTGACGGAGGTGTGTGTTGGGGAGCACTTCGTGTCCAGTGATCACAATGCCATTAGTTTCAATATAATTATGGAGAAGGATAGGTCTAGATCCAGGGCTGAGATTTTTGATTGGAGAAATGCTAACTTTGAGGAGATGCGAAAGGATTTGGTAGGAGTGGATTGGGACAATTTGTTTTATGGAAAAGATTAATAGAGAAATGGAGGTCATTTAAAGGTGAAACTTTGAGGGCACAGAATCTTTATGTTCCTGTTAGGTTGAAAGGAAAGGTTAAAAGTTTGAGAGAGCCATGGTTTACTAGGGATATTGGAAACTTGGTTCGGAAAAAGAGGGATATCTACAATAAATATAGGCAGCATGGAGTAAATGAGGTGTTCGAGGAATATAAAGAATGTAAAAAGAATCTTAAGAAAGAAATTAGAAAAGCTAAAAGAAGATATGAGGTTGCTTTGTCAAGTAAGGTGAAAATAAATCCAAAGGGTTTCTACAGTTATATTAATAGCAAAACGATAGTGAGGGACAAAATTGGTCCATTAGAGCATCAGAGTGGACAGGTATATGTGGAGCCAAAAGAGATGGGGGAGATTTTGAACAATTTCTTTTCTTCGGTATTCAGTAAGCAGAAGGATATTGAATTGTGTAAGGTACGGGAAACAAGTAGGGAAGTTATGGAAACTATGATGATTAAAGAAGAGGAAGTACTGCCTCTTTTAAGGAATATAAAAGTGGATAAGTCTCCGGGATCCTGACAGGATGTTCCCTAGGACCTTGAGGAAAGTTAGTGTAGAAATAGCAGGGGCTTTGACAGAAATATTTCAAATGTCATTAGAAATGGGGATGGTGCCGGAGGATTGGCGTATTACTCAAGTTGTTCCATGGTTTAATAAGGGTTCTAAGCATAAACCAAGCAATTAACGGCCTGTAAGTTTGACATCAGTGGTTGGTAAATTAATGGAAAGAATTCTTAGAGATGGTCTTTATGAATATCTGGATAGACCGGGTCTGATTAGGAACAGTCAACATGGATTTGTGCGTGGAAGGTCATGTTTGACAAATCTTATTCAATTTTTGAAGAGGTTATTAGGAAAGGTGACGAGGGTAAAACAGTGGATGTTGTCGATATGGACTTCAGTAAGGCCTTTGACAAGGTTCCACATGGAAGGTTAGTTAGGAAGGTTCAATCATTAGGTATTAATATTGAAGTAGTAAAATGGATTCAACAGTGGTTGGATGGGAGATGCCAGAGAGTAGTGGTGGATTACTGTTAGTCAGGTTGGAGGCCGGTGACTAGTGGTGTGCCTCAGGGAATCTGTATTGGGTCCAATGTTGTTTGTCATATACATTAATGATCTCGATGATGGGGTGGTAAATTGTACTTAAATTGTGTGGTAAATACTTAAATAGTAAGTATGCAGATGATACTAAGATAGGTGGCGTTGTAGATAATGAAGTAGGTTTTCAAAGCTTGCAGAGAGATTTAGGCCAGTTAGAAGAGTGGGCTGAAAGATGGCAGATGAAGGTTAATGCTGCTAAGTGTGAGGTGCTACATTTTGGTCGGGCTAATCAAAATAGGACATAAATGGTAAGTGGTAGGGTATTGAAGAATGCAGTAGAACAGAGTGATCTCGGAATAATAGTGCATAGTTCCCTGAAGGTGGAATCTCATGTGGATAGGGTGGTGAAGAAAGCTTTTGGTATGCTGGCCTTAATAAATCAGAGCATTGCGTATAGGAGTTGGGATGTAATGTTAAAATTGCACAAGGCATCGGTGAGGCCAAATTTGGAGTACTGTGTACAGTTCTGGTCACCGAATTATAGGAAAGATATCAACAAATTAGAGAGAGTACAAAGAAGATTTACTAGAATATTACCCGGGTTTCAGCACCCAAGTTACAGAGAAAGGTTGAACAAGTTAAGTCTTTATTCTTTGGAGCGTGGAAGGTTGAGGGGGGACTTGATAGATGTATTTAAAATTATGAGGTGGATAGATAAAATTGACGTGGATAGACTTATTCCATTGCGAGTAGGGGAGATTCAAACAAGAGGACATGAGTTCAGAGTTAGGGGGCAAAAGTTTAGGGGTACCGCTAGGGAGTGCTTCTTTACTCAGAGTGTGGTAGCTGTGTCGAACGAGCTTCCAGTAGAAGTGGTAGAGGCAGGTTCGATATTGTCATTTAAAGTAAAATTGGATAGGTATATGGACAGGAAAGGGATGTAGGGATATGGGCTGAGTTCAGGTCGGTGGGACTAGGTGAGAGTAAGCGTTTGGCACGGAATAGAAGGGCCAAGATGGCCTGTCTCCGTGCTGTAATTGTTATATGGTTATATGGTTGCATAGTACTTGGTATAAGCTACCAGAGGAAGTGGCTGAGGTGGATACAAGTCTAACATTAATTAGCCGATAACTGATAGGCACACGAAGCTGGAGGTTTGGGGAGTTATGGACCAAAAGTGGGCATTTCGACTATCAGGGAGTTCGCTCTGGTCAGAGTGGACAAACGGGCCGTATGTTCTGTATCCGTGCTCTATTACCGACTTAGGCAATTGGACTTCAGTTCAATATCATTGTAACCATGCAGATTAAAGCAAAGATTTAATGCCATTCTGAATTTAAAGATTTGGTAAAAGGGGGGGGGGGAGGTAACATCCGCAAAGTTTATTTATTTGACTAAATATAACATGTGGCAGTACATAATTTGTAAAGTGGCAAAGATATTTTTCGGTCTAATTCCATTTTTCCTCTCGTTACTCTGTTTGACTTTGATAGGTCATTATCTTTGTTTTCCATTGCCGACCACTCCCTGATACTGTTACGGCCAGCCACAGTTTTTGATGCCTGCAGTCTGTCGCAGCACAGTCCGAAACAGTTTCCTGTTCACATAACTTCCTTGTCCTTTCTTCTGCCGTTCTCTGCAAAGGTAACACTTTATTCTACATTCTTCAATTGTTTCCCTTGGTCTACCTTCATGGACCAATGTGAAGAAACGATCTGTATATGATGCCATACAAAACCAAGTTGTTCCTCTGTTTCAGTGCATGTGGCAATGATTCTCTCTCTCCCTCTCTCTATCTCTGTCTCTGTTGCTTGTTGCGTACACAAAAGTAGAGTACAAACATGTATCATAGAGTCCTAGAAAATAAGTCAAGGAAATAAACGATTCAGGTTACTGGGACTATCAGTTATTCACTCATAATGCCACACAAATTCCATTTGTATGCTTTTTCCCAGAATTTTAATAACTATCCTGCCAGATTCTGTCAATCGTTAACACAATAGCATCAATTTACAGTAGTTAATTAAATGACTATTTGACCAGTTTCTGTTTTGCTACCACGTGGTTATCCGCTCTGCATTGTCACCCATTTGCCACCTTGTCATCTGCTCTCTCAGCCCAAGTCACCTTCATTAATCACTAGGCAAATTTTTACTTATTTAGAAGTTATCAGTAAACTTGGAAAAGTTGCACGGTGCTGGAGCTATAGGGTAACACAATTTCCTGCAGAATCATAGCTCCGAGACCTTGGTTTGTCTTAAACTTAAAGTGTGGTTACCAGACCACAGGTTTTTACCTTTTGCCTTGTGACTTTCCCACATGCTTCAATTTCCTGATGTAGGTAATTGTTGATAGGAATTTGACCCTTCACTTATTGGATGACAGCAAAACTGGAGGTAATTATCGAGTAGTTGGGATAGAATGGGTTGAGTTATGGGATTATTGGCATTGCTCTGAGAACTTGTATAGACTCTCTTTTCCTCATGTGGCAAGCCCGCCATTCCAGGAACCAGTGAAAGGAATCTCCAATGCACTCCCTCTACAGCCACTATGTCTCAGGGAGAACAAATTCTACTGCACCCCAGACCTGAGCTTACTAAAGTCCCGTATACTTGTACTAAGATGCGTTGAGTCTGCGCAAGTAGATTTATGTTATGATACAAAATTATAAATATAGAAAAATTGTTGACTGGATGAATATTTTGTTCCCACATCCCACAATGCTATGACTTGAACTCGGGATTATTTGCCTGCTAAGAAACACATGCAATGTTAACCTTACTTCTGGAGGAAGTATGACCTGTAGAGCGGGACGAGTTGCACTTGCACCGAGGGGGGACAATATTTTCGCGGGCAGGTTTGTTAAAGCTGTTGGGGAGGGTTTAAACTAATTTTGCGGGTCGGGTGGGGGAGTTGGGAACCGGATTGAAGAGACCTCAGGGCAGGACAGATAGTTAAAACAGCAAAGATGGCGTGCGGTCAGACTGTCAGTAAGGGCAGGTAGATAATAGGACCAAATTGCAGCCAGTAGGATGAATATTATCGCATTAGGGATGCAGAACCAAAAAGGGGTTTCCTATATAGTCCTCGAAGTTTTAGATCTCGATGCATGCAGAAATAAGGTAAATGATCTTTTGCAGTATTGTCAGCTATGCTGTTTTGGACATCACTGAATCATGGCTGAAGGATAGTTATAGTTTGGAGCTGAATGCCTAAGGTTACACGTTGTATCGGAGGGATAAGAAGGTAGGCAGAGGAGGTGACGTGTCTCTGCTGGTAAGAAATGGCATCAAAACAGTAAGAAGATGTGACATAGGATCGGAAGATGTTGAATCCTAGTGGGTTGAGTAAAGAAACGGTAAGGGTAAAAGGACACTATTGACAGTTGTATACAGTTTGGGGAATGTACAACACAGGTTACAACGGGAAGTAGAAATGGCGTGTCAAAAAGACAATCTTATACTAGTCATGGTAGATTTTAACATGCAGGTCAATTGGAAAAATCAGGTTGGAAAGGGAATCTCAAGAGAGTGCGTTTGTTGAATGCCTACGAGATGGCTTTTGAGAGTGGTTTGTTGTTGAGCCTACTATTCAGCTATAATGAATTGTGTGTTATGTATTTAACCGGGGAGGGGTGGGGGTGTGGTTAGGGAGCATAGGGTAAAAGAACCATTAGGGGGCAGTGATCACAATATGATTGAGTTCAACTTGATATTTGATAGGGAAAAGTCAGACCTGACTATATTTCAGTAGAATAAAGGAAATTACAGTGGTACGAAAGAGTAGCTGGCCAAAATAAATTGGAAGGGCTGCTGGCAGGGGTAACAAAGTAGCCACAATGGCATGAGTTTGTGGGGAAAATGGGGAAGGTTCAGGATAGATGTATTCCAAAAACGAAGAAATACTGAAATGGCAAAATAGTACAAGTGTGGCTGACAAGAGAAGTCAAATTTACTGTAAAAGCAAAATAGGGTACATTCAAGAAAACAAAAATTAGTATGAAGATAGAGGATTGGGAAGACTTTAAAAAGCTACAGATAGTAATGGAAAAAAATCATTCGTAGGGGAAAGATGAAAAATGAAAGCAAGCTAGCAAACAATATCAAAGTGGATAGTAACAGCTTTTACAAGTATGTAATAAAATAAAACAGAGATGTGAGTGGATGGAGAACCAATAGAAAACGAGGCCAGAGAAATAATAACGAAGGCCAAGAGATGGCCGATGAACTAAATGACTCTTTTGCATCAGTCGTCACTGTGGAAGACACAGGTTGTGTGCCAGATATTGAAGTGTGTGAAGGAAGAGTAGTGAACGTAATTACTATTTCAAGGATGAAGGTGCTCAAAAAGATGAAAGATCTAAGGGTACATAAGTAACCCGGACCAGATGAACTGCACCCTAGAGTTCTGCAAGAGGTCGCGATAGAGATTGTAGAAGCATTAGCGATAATCTTTCAAAAATCATTGGACTCTGGCCCGGTGCCAAAGGTCTGGAAAATTGCAAATGTCTCTCCACTCTTTAAAAAAATGTGGGAGGCATCAGAGGAGAAATTATAGAGAAGTTATTCTGACCTCAGTGGTTATGAAGATTTTGGAGTTAATTGTTAGAGATAAGGTTACCTGAGATGCGAAGGGACTTGGGAGTCCTTGTTCAGAACTTCCTAAAGGTGAATTTGCAGGTTGTGTCAGTGGTGAGGAAGGAAATGCAACGTTGGCATTCATTTCAAGAAGTCTAGAATAGAAGAGCAGGATTTGATGCTGAAGCTTCATAAAGCACTGGTAAGGCCTCGTCTTGAAAATTGAGAACAGTTTTGAGCTACTCATTTAAGAAAAACTGACTTGGCATTTAAGAGGGTTTAAAGAAAGTTTACAAGGATGATTTCTGGAATGAAAGGGTCATCATACGAGAAACGTTTGATTGCTCTGGTTCCGTACTCGCTGAAATATAGAAGGATGAAGGGTAACATCATTGAAACTTTTCGAATGTTGAAAGGCATAGACAAAGTACATGTGGAAATGATGTTTCCATGGTCGGTTGTCTAGGACAAGAGGGCACAGCCTCGGTATCGAGGGGGTCCGTTTAAAACAGAGATGCAGAGATTTTTATTTAGCCAGAGGGTGGTGAATTTGTAGAATTTGTTACGACAGGCAGCTGTGGAGGCCAGATTTTTAGGTGTATGTAAGGGAATCATTGATCGGTAATTGATTGGGAAGGTTTCAAAGGTCACGTGGAGCGGGTCCTGGAGGGGATTTTTCCCCAAAAAGGGGAAAAGAATCAGCCATGATTGAATGGCGGAGCAGACTCGATGGGCCAAATGTCTTAATTCTGCTCTCATGTGTTACAGTATTATGGTCTTATTTTAATCTGTATGTTACACCTATTCTGATACATGTATGGTTAATTTCATTATATAATTATGGGGTACTGGGAAATAGTGTCTCACGCGAGACATGCGTTACCCAACAACTACGAGTGAAATCCAGACTCTGGTTAAGTGTCTCTCCCATTTTCTCAGGTACATTGAAATATGCATGTTCTGACATATGTATCCATTTCCTATAGACATTTGACTCCCCATATTCTCCTTTCTTTTTCTTACTTCCTTCGCCTGCAGCGAGTGATTTATTTGCTTGAACCACAGAACAGAACCCCGGTAGATATGCTAGACTACCGTGTTCAGACCTTGAAGTTAGTCATTGGCACCCGAATGCCTCTGCATTCTCTGATCCACTCATTGTGGACTCAAATATCCTATCATGGGAAAGACATCGTGATGCTGGAGAAGGTGCAGAGAAGGTTTACAAGGGTACTGGAAGAGACGAGTTACAGTGGGATAGTGTCCTTGCTGCAGATTTATGCATTGGAGCATTGTAGAATAAGAGGAGACTACATAGAAATATATAAAATAATGAGCGGTGTAGATAACAAGGACCTTTAGAGTCTGTTCCCCAGTGCTGGGAGGTCCAGAGCTAGAGGGCACAGATACAGGATAAGTGGGAATAGATTTAAAAGAGACCTCAGAGCTAACTTCTTTACACAGAGGGACTGAGTACTTGGAATAACCTGACAGAGGAAGTGGCTGAGGTAGGTATAATTTCAACATTAAATTGGCATTGGCATAAGTACATGGGGCGGCAAAGCTTGAAGATTTATAGGACGAACGTGGGCAACTGGAACTAGCAGGGAGAATGATACACATTTGAGCCAAAGTGTTCGCTTCCGTGCTATATGATTGACTGTGGGCAATTGGACTAAAGTCCAATAAGAAACAGCAATCAGCCAGAATTTAAAAAAAAATGATTTTAGTAACTGAATGCTCCTAAAGAAAAGAAAAAAAAAGAAAAAAAGAAAATATCGTCAGTGTTCCTTTATTTCACTAAATTTCACACATGGCGGGTAACAATTTGTAAAGTGCAAAAATATTGATCTGTTTAATTCCATTCTTGTTCCTGTTGCTCTGTTTGACTTTGATAGTTCACTATCTAACGTTTCAATTTCCGACTACTCCCTGACACTGTTAAGTTCAAGCAGTGCTTCTGAAGCGTTTAGTCTGTGGCAGTACCATTCACTTCAGTTTCCCACTTCTTGTAACTGTTTGTAGCTTTGTTCTGCAATTCTTTGCAAAGGTAGCACTTCATTCTTTTATTATTGAATAATTTATTATGATCATATTATTTTATTGTACTTCCTTATATAACAATGTATGGGTGGAATGCAAAAGAAAGATTTTTACTCTGCTTCTGTGTATGTGACAATCATAAAGCAATTTACCCCTTGCACTTACTTCTCTCTCCCTCTCTCCTTCTCCCCCTCTCCATCCCCTTCCCCCTCTCCCCTCTCCCCCTCCCCCTCTCCATCCCCTTCCCCCTCTCCCCTCTCCCCTCCACCTCTCCCTCTCTCTCTCTCTCTCCTTTCGTACTTTAAAGTTGAGCCCATAACCCTCCATTCCTCTCCTGTCCATATACCTATCCATTTTTTTTAATGACAAAATCGAACCTGCCTCTACCACTTCTACCGGAAGCTCGTTCCACACAGCTACGATTCTCAGAGTAAAGAAGTTCCCCCTTGTGTTACCCCTAAACTTTTGTCCCTTAACTCTCAACTCATGTCCTCTTATTTGAATCTCCCCTACTCTCCATGGAAAAAGCCTACCCACGCCACCTCTATCCATCCCCCTCATAATTTTAAATACTTCTATCAAGTCCCCCCTCAACCTTCTACGCTCCAAAGAATAAAGACCTAACTTGTTCAACCTTTCTCTGTAACTTAGGTGCTGAAACCCAGGTAATTTTCCAGTAAATCTCCTCTGTACTCTCTCTATTTTGTTGACATCTTTCCTATAATTTGGTGACCAGAACTGTACACACAATACTCCAAATTTAACCTCACTAATGCCGTGTACAATTTTAACATTACAGCCCAACTCCTAAACTCAATACTCTGATTGATAAAGGTCTGCATACCAAAAGCTTTCCTCACCACCCTATCCACATGAGATTCCACCTTCAGGGAACTATGCACCATTATTCTTAGATCACTCTGTTCTATTGAAATACAGTCTTACAGTATTATGGTCTATTTTAATCTGTATGTTACACCTGTTCTGATGCATATATGGTCCATTTTATTATATAATTATGGGGTACTGGGAGATAGTGTCACACGCGAGACATGCGTTACCCAACAAATATGGGTGAAATCCAAACTCCGTTTAAGTGTCACTCTCACTTTCTCAGGTGCATTGAAAGATGCATGTTCCAACATATGCATCCATTGCCCACAGACATTTTCCGATCTGTTGTATGGTTCCCCACATTTCCCATTCTTTTTCTCACTTCCTCCACCTGCAGCAAGTGTTTTATTTGCTAAAGCCACAGAACAGAACCCCGGTAGATATGCTGGATTATTGTGTTTGGACCTTGAAGTCAGTCATTGGCACCCGGCTGCCTCTGCATTCTCTGCTCCACTCAGCGTGGACTAGGACATCCTACTATGGGAGAGATTGCGTCAAGCTGGAAAAGGTGCAGAAAAGATTTACAAGGGTACTGGTAGAACTGAGTTGTAGTGAGTGTGCCCTTGTTAGATATTTATGCATTGGAGCACAATAGAATAAGAGGAGACTACATAAAAATATATAAAATAATGAGCGGTACAGATAATGTGGACATTTAGATTCCGTTCCCCAGTGGTGGAAGTCCAAAGCCTTCTTTCTTTTTCAATATTTTTATTAAATTTCAAATTAATAAACATATCAATATTGATAATGGTACATAGAGATCGGGATTACATTAATAACGTTAACATGTAAAAACACATATTTCAAGTAACAAATAGAGTTTGACCTCCCAATCGCTTAGTGATTAATCACGAAAAAGATATTTATAAAAGAGAAAAAAAACCTAAACTAAGAAAAAGTAAACTAAAAAAAACTAACAAAGATTGGGCTCCCATGTTTCATCGGTTAAAATATAATTTGTCGTTAACTCCACTCCTCTATACATGAACAAAAAATTTACTAAAGAATGGATTCAGAAAGGGTCAACCTACATCATATGAAAATATTGAATAAATGGCCTCCAAATTTCTTCAATTTTAACCGCAGGGTCCATAGTACCTCTCCTAATTTTTTCCAAGTTTAAACGTACTATCGCTTGGGAAAACCATTGTAATGTGGTCGGGGGATTGGAATCTTTCCATTTGAGTAAAATGGATCTTCTGGCTAATAATGTCACAAATGCAATTAAACGACAAGCTAATGAGAATAAATGACTGGAGTCTATCACTGGTAGTCCAAAAATTGCAATAATATGATGAGATTGTAAATCATTACGCAGAACTACTGAAATAATATCAAAAATATCTTTCCAATATTTTCCTAGAAGAGGGCGAGACCGGAACATATAACCAGAAAAACTACTAAACTGATCAAGTACTATTATTACAGCAGGAATGGGTTTCTCTGGGTTAGAAATATATAATAGCAGGTCATCTGCATATAGTGGTATTTAATGCGTCCCAATCCCGCGAATAATGCCAAATATATTAGCTAAGTCTCGAATAGCAACTGCCAAGGGCTCCAGAGCAATATCAAATAGTAAAGGACTTAAAGGGCAGCCCTGTCTAGTACCTCGAAAAAGCCCCCCAAAAAGGAGATCTCTGATTATTAGTAAATGTTGTTGTTCGTCCTTCGGAGTCGAAGACGACCACGACTTCTGTCAGGTGGAGGGTTTGTGACTGTGGGTCCGGAGGTGACTGGTGAGGCCAATCCGGGCCCTGAAAGCTCGCCCACATGTGGGACACATGAGGGTAGGTGCTGCAGTGGAAGTGGAGGTAGCTCGAGCCCTGCACGTGGCGCGTTTCCTGTGAGCCTCTGCAGTGCGTCTGATTTCTGCTGCATACGCTCCTTTAGTGGTCCTGCTCCACCAGGTTGGGCGGTCCAGACCAAGTGATTCCCAGCTACTGGGATTGATGTTGAGGTCTTTGAGGGACACTTTGAGGCAGTCATTGAAACGTTTCTTCTGCCCTCCAACTGAGCGCTTGCCCTGGCTCAGCTCTCCATACGGCAGCTGTTTTGGTAGTCGACTGTCAGACATCCTGACGACATGACCAACCCATCTGGCTTGGGGTTTCTGTAGGAGGGTGTAGACGCTGTGTGTGCTAGCCCGCTCCAGGAACTCCGTGTCTGGGAATTTGTCCTGCCATCGTCCGTGGAGAAGTCTGCGGAGGCAGCTCAAATGGAAGTGGTTGAGCTGTTTAGTGTGTCTGCTGTAGACAGTCCAGGTTTCGCTGGCATAGAGGAGGGTGGTGAGAACCATTGCTCGGTAGACCTTCAGCTTGGTGGTAAGATTGAGTCCTCTCCACTCCCATACATTCTCATGGAGTCTCCCAAAGGCAGCACTGGCTTTGGCAATTCTGTTGCTGATCTCTGCATCTATGTTCACCACTCGTGATAGAGTACTGGCCAGATAAGTAAAGCTGTCGACTGCCAGTAGCTTCTGCACCTTTACTGTGATGTGTGGTTCCTGGTAGGGATTTCCAAGTGCAGGCTGGTACATAACTTCGTTCTTCTTGGTGCTGATTGTAAGTCCAAAGTTGTCACAGGCTCATGAGAGGCAGTCCATTTCTCGCTGCATCTTCTGCTCTGTGCTGGCGTTGAGGGCGCAATCATCAGCGAATAAGAGGTCTCTGACGACGGTCTCCTTTACCTTTGTAACAGTCTGTAGACGCCGGAGGTTGCATAGCCCGCCGCCAGTCCTGTATCTGATGTGTATACCATCCTGACAATCGCGGAAGGCATCAGTCAGCATAGCAGAGAAGGCCATGCTAAAGAGTTTAGGGGCGAGAACGCATCCTTGCTTCACACCGTTCGTCACTGGGAAGGCTTCCGACTCGTCACCATCATCCAAAACTTTCACCATCATGCCATTGTGGAACTACCGAACAATCATGATGAACCTGCTCGGGCAGCAAAACTTCTCCATTATCTTCCATAAGCCATCTCTGCTGACCGTATCAAATGCCTTGGTCAGATCGACGAAGGTCATAAAGAGGTCGCTGTGCTGCTCTTAGACAATAGATAATAGACAATAGGTGCAGAAGTAGACCATTCTGCCCTTCGAGCCTGCACCGCCATTTTGAGATCATGGCTGATCAATTCCTATCAATACCCGGTTCCTGCCCTGTCCCCATATCCCTTGATTCCCCTATCCATAAGATGCCCATTTAGCTCCTTCTTGAAAGCATCCAGAGAATTGGCCTCCACTACCTTCCGAGGCAGTGCATTCCAGACACCCACAACTCTCTGGGAGAAGAAGTTTTTCCTGATCTCTGTCCTAAATGACCTACCCCTTATTCTCAAAGCATGCCCTCTGGTACTGGACTCTCCCAGCATCTGGAACATATTTCCTGCCTCTATCTTGTCCAATCCCTTAATAATCTTATATGTTTCTATCAGATCTCCTCTCAATCTCCTTTATTCCAGCGTGTACAAGCCCAGTCTCTCTAACCTCTCTGCATAAGGTAGTCCAGACATCCCAGGAATTAACCTCGTGAATCTACGCTGCACTTCCTCTACAGCCAGGATGTCCTTCCTTAACCCTGGAGACCAAAACTGTACACAATACTCCAGGTGTGGTCTCACCAGGGCTCTGTACAAATGCAAGAGGATTTCCTTGACATTTTTCCTGGAGTTGGCGTGCAGCAAATATCATGTCGACAGTTCCACGCTCTGCACGGAAGCCACACTGGCTTTCTGGGAGGAGAGCTTGCTCAAGGTGTTGGAGAAGGCGATTAAGCAGGACGCGAGCCAAGATCTTCCCAGCTATGGACAGGAGGGAGATGCCTCAGTGATTGCCACAAGACTGGCGGTTGCCTTTCCTCTTGTAGATGCGGACTATGCTGGCATCTTTCAACTGTTGCGGGATATTTCCTTCGTTCCACATAGACTGGAAGAGCTTAGTCAGCTTCTGCATCATGAATGGGCCTCCTGCTTTGTAGACTTCAGCAGGGATTGCATCTGATCCTGGTGCTTTGCTACAAGAAAATTGCCTGATGGCTTTTCTGACTTCTTCTGTGGGGAGGTTGTTAAGGTCCAGGTTGATCTCCACCTGAGGAAGGCGAGCAGTGGCCTCATCATTGATTTCGGCAGGGCGGTTGAGGACCTGGTTGAAGTGTTCAGCCCATCTCTCCAAAATCTGCTTTTTCTCTGTCAGCAGCCGAGTCCCATCTGCACTGAGGAGGGGGGAGGATCCAGTGGACTGAGGTCCATACATAGCCTTCAAAGCGTCGTAGAAACGCTTGGTGTCGTGACTGTCGGCGTAGTACTGTCCCAGACTGCTCAATCTCTCCTCATAGTCTACCCACTTCATCTCTAGAATCAACCTGGTGAACCTCCCCCAGCACCATCTCCAAAGCCAGTATATCCTTCCTCAAGTAAGGAGACTAAAATAATGTATTCCAGGTGAGGCCTTACAGTACACTGTACATTTGCAGCATAATCTCCCTGATCTTAAAGTCAATCCTTCTAACAATGAAGGTCAACATTCCATTTGCCGTCTTAATAGCCTGCCGAACCTGCAAACCATCCTTTTGTGATTCATGCACAAGCACTCCGAATCCCACTCCACAGCAGCTGAAATATATTTTCATTGAAATAATAATCTGATCTTCCATTTGTCCTTCTGAAGTGGATAACCTCGCTTTTACCGACGTTGTCAAATGACGCTTGTGAATTCCAAGGGACCTACGTTCACTTTAGCCACACTTTTCTGCTTTATATAATTATAAAACTGTTTACAATCTGTTTTTATATCCAGTGCTAGTTTATTTTCATAATCTATCTTCTGGTTTTTAAAAGCTTCTCAATCCTCTACCTTCCCACTAATTTTGGCTCTCTTATATGCCCTCTCTTTTGCTCTTACGTTGGCCTTCACTTGTGTTGTTAGCCATGGTTGTGTCATCTTGCCTTTAGAATACGTCATGCTCTTTGAGATATATATGAGGGGTGATTAATAAGTTCGTAGCCTAAGGTAGAAGGAGTCAATCTTTAAAAAAGATAGCATATTTATTTTTCAACATAGTCCCCTTCTACATTTACACGCTTAGTCCAGCCGTCGTGGAGCATATGGATCTTGCACATCCAGAAAGTGTCCACAGCACGAGTGATTGATAAGTTCGTGGCCGGAGGTAGAAGGAGATGAGTTATACAGCTCTCATTAGATGCACGTGCAGTTCATCTCTTTGGTTATAGGCAAACAACTGGGAGAAATGGACTGACAGGATTGTTTTGTGGTCAGGCATTGACTCAATGGACCGAACAGCCTCCACTATACCATAAGGAAATGACAGTTGTATCCATAGCCATACACAGGCAAACAATGAGACACAGATTAAAGAACAACACATGCCCCACACTGATTTATTTGCTTAGTGGTACGGCGTGGAGTAGACTCTGCCAGTCCTTCGAGTTTTGCCACCCAGCAACCCCAACATGCCCAACTAACCCTAACCTAATCACAGGACAATTTACAATGACCAACTAACTGACCCACATATATTAGAAAGGTGGACAGTCACAAAGGCACGTTGCACTGAAGACATCAACTACAGACACACATAGTGACATTGCAGAAGTACAGAGTCATGCACAGAGGGAGACAGACACACGTACAAATGCATCCCTGAATATACAGAGGCACATCACACACATGCACTGACAAGCACACAATAATCATTGAATGATTACAGATTTAACTCTATAAACAGATATTAACATATTTATAAGCAAAGATGAATCACAGACATATGCATGCAGATACAGAGGTAAATCACAAGATCCAAGCATAAGACATAGGAGCAAATTAGGCCATTCAGCCCATCGAGAACACCACCATTGCTGATTTATCACCCCTCTATATTCCATTCTCCAGCCTCCTCCTTGTAAACCTTGATGCCTCGACTAATCAAGAATCTAACAAACTCTGCTTTAAATATACCCAACAACTAGGCCTCCACAGCTGTCTGTGGCAATGAATTTCCCAAATTCACAACAATGCGACTAAAGAAATTCCTTATTATCTCGGTCCTAAATGAACGTCCCTCTATTCCAGGGTTTCCCAATCTGATGCCCAACAACCGCTTGCTTAATGGTATTGGTACATGGCATAAACAGGGTTGGGAACCGAGCTCTGTTCTGAGGCTGAGCCCTCTGGTCCTAGACTCTTCCACTATAGGAAACATCCTCTCCACATTCAGTGCATCTAGGCCTTTCAATGTTTGATAGGTTTCAATAAGATCTCCCTTCATTCTTCTAAACTCCAACAAACACAGGCCTAGAGCCATCAGATGCTCCTCATATGCTAACCCTTTCATTCCCAAGATCATTCTCATGAACCTCCTTTGGACCTACTCCAATGCAGTAGATGTTTTCATAGATGAGGGGCACAAAACTGCCCACAATACCCCAAACGCCTCAGCATTACACCGTTGCTTTTGTATTCTGTTCCTCCAGCAATGAATGCTAACGTTGCATTTGCCTTCCTCACCACCGACTCAATCTGCAAGTTCTCCTTTAGGGAATCCTGCACGAGGATTCCCAAGTCCCTTTGCACCTCTGAGTTTTGAATGTTCTCACCATTCAGAAAATAGTCTACGTCTTTATTCCTTCTGCCAAAGTTCATGACCATACATTTCCTACCCTACATTCCATCCTATCTGCTACTTCCTTGCACATTCTCCCCATCTGTTTAAGTCCATCTGCACTCCCTGCTTCCTCTACACTACCTGACCCTCCACCTCTCTTCACATCATCTGCACACTTGGCCACAAAGCCATCTATTCCATCGTCCAAATTATTGACATATAGCATAAAAAGAGACAGCCCCAAAACCAGCCTGTGAGGAACACACTATTCGCTGCAGCCAGCCATAAAAGGCCCCCTTTATTCCCACTCTTTGCCTCTGGCCAGTTAGCCAATTTTCTACTATTAACGTGTGCAGAGTACACAGACACACACGAACACGCAGGTGTGGACATGCAAAAACATAAACAACAGTTACGTTACGACCGCAGTGCTGAGACCCCCGGGGAATCATATCTCCCTCGGCCACTGCAAAATCCAAAAACGATATGACCTAAAAAAAAGATATCAGCTAAAAATATATATTTTTTGAAAACAATAAATTCACCACATCTGCAGCCTATTGACTTCATACTCTGGAAATAATATTTCTTCAGTCACAGGAAACAGGTGATCATTATATTTGCAAAAGTCTACCTCACTGTAAACATGCAGATGCAGAACACAGTGTGTTGGGAAGATGTGTCTGACGGTGTGGTATGGGTGCACTTGGTGCTGCATTGGCCACACTAGGGACGTCTCAATCCACTTTTTGCCTGATCAGTGTTCGATAAACTTATTATTTCCATATAAACTCTTCAAGTGATCTCCCCATTCAGCTTTTCCTTGCAACAGCAGAAGGATCTAAGACTGGGCCCAGTCCCCGTCGAGCCTGTGTGAAGAGCCCACCGGGGTCAATGCGTCCCTGGAAGGGTCAGGCCAGAACAAGTTGCCATGTCAGATTCCTTTTCTCGGAGCTGTGGTGCCTTCAGTCTTCCAGCGGCTTCACCATTGCTGTAAGAGACAATTCTGAAGCCTGCTTTGAAATCCATTAAGTGCTCAGCTGCAGTGTTGGGATTTGAACAGTATCCTGGCCCCTGGTTTACTGACCTACTTGTCTTCGCTGACCAATCTCTGAGCTCGCACATTCTCACAATTATAGAGCTGACCAGCGTATAACCAGGACCTTCGGCCCACCACATCTATGCTGACTGTCATATCTATCTATTCTCAATGCAACTTGCTGCAATAATTCAATATCCCTTCATGTCCTGACCCTTCAACTATCTGTCAAGGAGTCCCTTAAACGTTACTACTGTTCTTGCCTCCAACCCTCTTCCTCTGTTTACTCAAGATACAAGCTACCCTTTACGTGAAAAATATTTTCCTCCAATCTGCATTAATCCTCTTTTCTTTAATTTTTGCCCTATATTTTTAGATAACTGTACCATGGGGAACAAACACTAGCTATTTATGCCCTCATAATTTTATACACTTCTGTCATGTCATCTCTCAGCCTGCTATGCTTGGAATAAACAAACCAAGTAGGTCCTACCTCAAATAACTCAAGCTCTCCAATCCTTGTAACCTCCTTATGAGCCTTTTTCACACCATTACCAGTGTAAGCACGTCCTTCCTATAGTGTGATGACCATCATAGACTCATGGAAATGGACCCTTTGGACTACCTCACCCCGCCCCTGATGTCTCTATATCTACACCAATCCCTTTTGCCTGTATTACGTCCATCTCTCTCGCTATGCCTTCTCTGTCCCTGTCCATATACCCTCCATCCACTCTTCATTGATGAGTTCTCTGGTGACCAATGTTAACGTCGAACCCACAGGCACGGGGAGGGGGGGAGTGACTCATGGCGCAGTTGGTAGAGACGCTCCCTCACAGCGCCAGTGACCCAGGTTCGAACCTGACCTCGGCTGCTGTCAGCATAGAGTCCTCACTTTCTCTCTGTGAACAGATCGGGTTCCCTCGGGTGCTCCCAGATCCCAAGCACGAGTGGATTGGCAGGTTAGTTGGATATTAAATTGCCCCCAGGGTGTAGGTGAGAGATGGAACCTGCAATGAGTTGAATGGATGTGAGGGAGGATAAATAACTGAGGCTACAGTAGTGTAGCAGTCAGCATGACACTATTACAGTTTAGATCTTTGCTGAGTTTGGAGCTGAATTCCAACACCGTTCAGTGGAATGCGTGGATTTTGCCCAGATTATGAGAGGAAATCACGTCTTTCCCATCTCAGCTATAGTTTTGGATAAGGAATTCTTAGCCTCCTTAATTCAGTTCATCATTGCTAACATTGCACACACACACACACACACACACACACACACACACACACACACACACACACACACACACACACACACACACACACACACACACACACACACACACACACACACACACACACACACACACACACACACTACAAACTTCCTGCCAGAGGATGGCCAGAATTGAACTCAGAATTCCGATGACCCCAGCTATAATACTGTCACAATTACACATCTGCACATTTCTATTGCATAGCCTCGTGGTTTTCAATTCCATCCCAAACATTCCTTCTCCATGAACAGCAACAGTGGGCCAAATATTCCCGGAGTCAGTGGGGAGGCTGCTTCAGCCACTTACGTAGGAAGTCTGCACATTCCCAATGCCTGGCCAAGAACTTCCTAATACCTTCTTAAGCATTCCTTTTCCACTAACAGTAGCCATGGGTTAGAGATTCCCAGGAGTCAGTGTGGAGGTTACATTTCTTCCAGGACACTGAGTTATTGGGAAAGGTTGCATAGGTTAGGAGTTCATTTCCCGAAGTGCAGAACAATGAGGTATACAAATTTTGAGAGGTATATATAGGGCGAATACATACATGCAGGCTTTTTCCCTTCAGGTTGGTTCAGACTAGAACTAAACATCACCTCAGGACTCTGGTATTGCACATGTGAATGATGTGTCCCACTCAATGGAGTCAACTACAGTAATGGCTTCATTACAAATTCAAGTTTATTATCATAGGAATAGAAGCACAGAATGTAAATGTCACAAAAATTAGCCATTACAGCAGCAAAAAAGTCAATTACATACAGAAAAAACATAAATTAACATAAACTTTAATTAACATAAATTATACATAACTTAAAAGCATGCACAAAATAAGCAAACCGAGTTCAAGATTAATTTTCATTCAAACATACATGAATATAAGCAAACAAAACAGCCTTCCTCTGGGGCCAAGGTGCAAAACGCATTACCAACAGCCCACAGCACAGTGTAAGTAGCATGGTTACAATTTCAGAAACACATACCATCACAAAGAAAAAGATATGCAGCACAAGTCTCCGAGTGGCAAAACTGTAGACTTTCTTGGTCCAGCTTGTCCTTCCACTGAGTGAACACTGGAGGGCAGCACCTAGCAAACACCAGGAGAGCAGCACCAATGTCCAACAGGGTCTTGCGGTCCCAATAAAAACATCTTAAAAACATCACCTTTGTTTGATCAGACACCGTCCTGGCACAATGTCCGGCCAATAAAACAACGATGATAAGCAGTAAGTCTCGCTCCTTAGCTATCGAGCAAATTGGTGGTGGGATATCTGCAATACTTGATGTTCTTAGTATCCAGTGGTGATTTGCGAATTGTAAATAAAAATGTACAGGATGAACGAATGCACCTTTGATTGGACCCCAAAAGGCCACTGTGTCTGAGTATGCCACCGTCCTACCAGGACTACGGAATAACGACTCTAGTGCAAATCGAGAGAGAGAGAGAGAGAGAGAGAAAATGGAACAGCTTGAGGTAGTGTTAGGGGAAGAAGCTATTACTGAACCTTGAGAACCTTCGCACTCCTGTAACTCCTGCCTGATGTTAGCATCGAGAAGAGTGCATGACTTGTGATGGTGGGGGTCACTGATGATGGATGTTGCCTTCCTGAAATACCATCAGTGTCCTCGCTGGAGGGGAGAGCCACTGCTCTCTGTCGCCTCTTGTGCTCCTGTGTACATTGGAGTTTGAATTCCAGGCCATGATCCAACCATCCAGACTGTTTGCCACTGCCCATCTATAGACGTTCAGTCGTGAGGATGTTGGCTGGGGTAGGACATTGACATTGAACTCCTTGTCTTTCCAGGGAATTTAGATGATTTTGTGAAGACAGCGTCGGCAAGATGCTTCTCAGATTAGTTCTACCTAGAGTTAGTTTAGTATTGGATATTTAACAGTTAATAAACCCAACGCCTGAAGCTCCACCCCCATCTCAACTCCCTACTTTCTCACTGCTGCCCTCTGGTGAAAACACAGTGAATATCAAGGAACTAGCCCTTAATACAACTCAGCTCCCAATAATGTTCAACCAAGACCTGCAGCATTCCTTTGATGGGGTCTTTCCTGTGCATTATCCAGTCCTTTCTGTGGCTTTAACTGAGTACCGCATTTCCTAAGCAGAATGGTACCTCAGAGGTACAATCCACTTCACAAAGACAACCAAGACATCCAGAAAATATAAAACTCTCTTATTCATTCAGCTTCAGCACTATTAACCAAAATGAGACAAGAGTTACAGAACAAAACTTCTTTTAAAATAAATAATGTGATATATTTAACTTTTAAATCAAGCTATACCTCTATCTCACCTGAACTCTCTGCCTTGCCTGAAGAGAATCAACCCATCCCCATTCTTACTCCTTTACATGTGCTTCTGGTTGCTCTAATGCTTCCATTTAAGATCCATAGAGGAAGGCAGGAGAGCCTGGGTAACAGAGGAGCAGAGGCCTGTGTGACTAGCAGAACTCTCCCGACAGGCATTTAACTTCACAGGCCTGTGCTATTGGCTCCGTACATTGACAGCTCCTTTTGCAAGTGGAAATTCTCTCAGTTCAAAATATTGTTTCCCACAAGTGAATTTCCACCAGATGTCTTGGTTTGAAATGTTACTTCTTATTTCAAAATATCATAAGATTTGTGAAATACAGAACCTTAAAGCCAATGAAGCCTGAAGGCACACACTCAACAATCCAGGAACAGCTTTTTTCCCCTCTACCATCCGACTTCTGAATGGACACTGAACCCATGAACACTACCTCATTGCTTCCTTTTTCTCTTTTTGCACAATTTAGTTAATTTAACTTTTTAATATACGAGGGGTGATTGATATGTTTGTGGCCTAAAGTAGAAGGAGTCAATTTTAGAAAACCTAGTACATTTATTTTTCAACATAGTCTGCACCTACACTTACACATTTAGCCTAGCAGTCGTAGAGCATACGGATCTTGGACCTCCAGAAAGTGTCCACAGCAGGGGTGATTGATAAGTACCTGGCCTAAGGTAGAAGGAGATGAGTTATACAGCTCTTGTTACGTGCACATGCAGTTCAACTCCTCGAGTGGTTATGCAGAAAGTTTGAAGTTAATAACTCATCTCCTTCTATCTTAGGCCACGAACTTAGCAATCACCCCGATGAATTATCAGCTGATGAGTAGGAGGGTGGGTCAGTACGTTTGCTGATGACACAAAAGTTAGGGTGTTGCGGATAGTCTGGAGAGTTGTCAGAGGTTACAGCGGGATATTGACGGGATGCAGAACTGGGAAGAGAAGTGGCAGGTGGACTTCAACCCAGATAAGTGTGAATTTGCTCATTTTGGTAGTCCAATTTGAATAAAGAATATAATATAAATGGTGAGACTCTTGGCAGTATGGAATATTTGAGAGATCTTGGGGTCTGTGTCCATAGGACTCTCAAAGCTGCTGTGCAGGTTGGCAGTGTTGTTAAGAAGGCTTATGGTGTTTTGGCATTCATCAACTATGGGATTAAGTTCAAAGGCCGCGAGGTAATGTTATACCTATATAAGACCTTGGTCAGACCCCACTAGGAGTACTGTGCTCAGTTCTGGTCACCTCACTACAGGAAGGATATGGATAGCATAGAGAGAGTGCAGAGGAGATTTGCAGGGATGTTGCCTGGAATGGAGGGCGCAGCTTAAGCAACTGTGTTGAGTGAACTCGGCCTTTTCTCCTTGGAGTGACGGAGGATGAGAGGTGACCTGATAGAGGTGTATAAGATGATGAAAGGCATTGATCGTGTGGATAGCCAGAGGCATTTTCCCAAGGCTGAAATGGCTAATATGAGGGGGCATAGTTTTAACATGCTTGGAAATGTGTGCCAAGGGTATGTCAGGGGTAGGTTTTTCAAAATGTGAGTGGTAGGTGCGTGGAATGCACTGCCAGTGGTGGCGGTGGAAGCGGGCACAATAGGGTCTTTTAAGAGTCGCTAAGATAGGTACATGGAACTTAGAAAAAGTAGAGAGCTATGCGCTAGGGAAATTCTAGGCAGTCTCTAGAGTAGGTTTCATGGACGGCACAACATTGTGGGTCGAAGAGCTTGTAATCTGTTGTAAATTTCTATGTTACATGTTCTATACAAATCGGTTCTTTATGTCTATATACTTGCAGTGTTAGTGCATTTTCTGTACAAGACATCAGGCCGCTCAACAGAGTTTCAAAATTGAATGTAAATTTATTATCAAACTATGTTTATGTCACCAGATATCATCCTCGCGTTCATTTTCTTGCAGGCAATCACATTAAAACAAGTAAATACAACAGAACCAATGAAAATGCTGCATACAAACAGAGACTGACTAACACCCAATGTGTAAAAGAAGGCTGAGCTTTGGTATGAGATATTCTGCCCATATTTTTAATATCCTTCACCGGGGTATTAACACAAATTTCCTCAGGCAAACGCAAACAATCTTCCCACTCTCTTCCGTCTCTCTCTCTGGCTCTCTCCTTCTCTGTCTCTCTCTGTATCTCTCTTGTGTGTCTGCCTCTGTCTCTCTCTTGTGTGTCTGCCTCTGTCTCTCTCTTTCTACCTCTCTCCTTCTCCCGCCCCCTTCTCTCTCTCTCTCTTTCTCCCTCCCTCCCTCTCCCCCTCCACTCTCTCTGTCACACACACACACACACGCACACACACGGGACGAGCTTCGTTCTTACTACAAATCAGGAAATCTCCATGCCACTGTTGCAGCGCAGAGTGACAGCCCGACAACCGTGGGACCTTTCACTGAACTGAATTTGCTCTTTTATGAAATAATATGTTTGATCATCATTGTAAATGTCCTTCCTGATAAAATGGAATGCGGGTCATTTAGACCAATATCCGTTCTTAATGTAGATTATAGGTTATTTACCTCCATCATGGCCAAACGATTAGAGGAGTTTCTACCCATACTGATACATAATGATCAGACAGGTTTTATACGACAACGTCAGACTCAAGACAATATACGAAGAACACTTCACATTATGGATCATATACAAAAAGATAAAATCGAAGCAATAGTGATAAGCGTGGATGCTGAAAAACCATTTCATTCGGTTAATTGGAATTTTCTTTACAGAGTTTTACATAGATTTGGTTTCCAAGACACAATTATTAAAACTATACAAACACTATATGACAATCCTACTGCTAGGATTAAAATCAATTGATATTTACCAAATAGTCTTACCCTTGAAAGAGGCACGAGACAGGGTTGTGCATGGTCACCACTACTCTTCGCGTTATATCTGGAACCATTAGCTCAATACATCAGACAAAATGAAGATATCAGGGCAATTACTATTAAAGGGACAGAGCATAAATTGGCTTGTTATGTGGATGACATTTTGATCTATCTAGGGAAACCAACATACTCTTTACCAAAATTGATGCAATCCTTTGAACAATATGGTCAATTATCAGTTACAAGATCAACATAGATAAAACCCGATTACTTTCATATTACTATAGCCCACCAAGTGAAATTGAAAGTCGATACCCCTGGGCATGGCACACAGCGTTTTTCAAATATTTGGGCATCATTATGCCAAAAGATTTGGCAAAATTATCAGAATGTAATTATCAGCCTTTATATTAAAAAATTAAGGAAGATGTGGCAAGGTGGAACCTGATTCCTTTTTTCAGTCTCGGTTCAAGGATTGAGTCTATTGAAATGAATTTAATGCCCAGACTGTTATATATCTTTCAGACCCTACCAATAGAGATTAATCAAAATCAATTCAATGAATGGAACAAGATGCTATCAAGGTATATTTGACAGGGTAAAAGGCCTAGAGCTCGTCTCAAAACTTTGCAATTAGCAAAGGAAAAGGGGGGATGGGGCCTACCTTCTCTTAGAGATTATTATTTTGCAGCACAGTTGAGAGCTGTGATATGTTGGTGTAACCCATCATATGACGCTCAATGGGAAAACATTGAGGAGCGGGTACTTCCCATCCCCATACAAGCAATTTTGGCTGATAACAACCTGCAAAGGTACATAAATACCATTGATAACCCATGGGTGAAATTGACTCTTAAAATATGGAAAACTACTGTAAAAGAATATAGCCTATAGGGAGATAATGCAATTCTTAAATGGTCTGCATATAACTCAGATTTTACACCATATAAATTGGATGCTAGATTTAAGGACTGGACAGCTAAAGGAATAACAGTTCTTTGTAACATAATGAACGAAGGAACACTGTACAGTTTTGAAATGCTTAAAGAGAAACACTTATTAGAAAAACAAGATATTTATCGATATTTACAGATGCGACAATATGTTTACAAGATGCTTAAAAATGTAACCAAGGCAAATCCATGCCTGATAGAGCTCTTTAGAAAAGCATATAATTCAGATAATGTTAGTAGAATCATTTCAAGCATGTGTAAGGTAAGGGGTTGTCAAATCTTAAAACACTTTCGACTTCATACATTAAAACAAAATGGGAGAAGGAAGGAGGGATAATTATATCTAAGGAAGAATGGACAACAATATGGAGATATCAATGGAAGTGTACCAGTTTACAGAAATGGAGGGAGTTTGGATGGAAAAACTTGATAAGATATTTCATTACACGCTCTCAGAAATCCCATTATGATAGTAACCTCCCTGTTTGCTGGAGAAATTGTGGAAATCAAAATGCAAATCATTATCATATTTTTTGGGTCTGCCCTGTTATCAAAACCTATTGGAGGGGGATACACAATGCCCTACAAGATATCTTTAAATGTGAAATATCCTTAGAGAGTAAGACCATATATTTTGGATATATACCTCAAGAATGGATGAATAGAGATAAATATTTAATGAATATACTGTTGGTGGCTGGTAAAAAGACTCTTACTAGGAAATGGTTATCACAGGAGAGCCCAACTTTAAATACATGGATGGAAATTACAATGGATATTTACATAATGGAGAAGATAACGGCATCTGTTAAGCATAAACTGGAACAATTTGATTCATACTGGGAAAATGGTTTAACTATATAATGCCTCATAGGCCTGATTTTATTCTCACACGTCAATGGATCTGTTGTGGAAAAAAGATGACGCCCTACTTGTACATAGTTCTTTCTTTTTACTTGTTTTTCTTTCCACTCTTTTCTATAAGTGTATTCCTCAGATAAATACTTTGTGGAGATTTGTGATATATATGATTATATGATATATATGTACAACGTCTGAAATACATCTGATGGAAATGTTTGTTTGATGAACTTCAATAAAAAAATTAATTACAAAAAAAAAGTAAATGTCCTTCCTGGAGAATACTGTCTTTGTTGAAACGATATAATGGAACTAGATTGTACAGAAAGTTAGTTCTGGAATTGAATGCAGTTTCCGTGCCTTTACGGTGAAAATGCCTATGGGCTGAATGATCGGTACCCTGTGCTGTCCTTTGATTCTCCGATATCCGTTTTAAGATCTGGGCTCTGATCCCATGAATCCTTGGGATATTTACAGGACATTGAAACCAATGTTCCTCCTGGGAGTCAGTCCCAGGCTTTGGTTTGGTCTTGGCTGTGGCGCAGTATAAGAGACGTTCAAAACGCAAACCAAGCCTCTTACATTGGGCCCCATACAGTATCCCCATACAGTATGTCACTGGGGAGAGTTCAGAGCAGTCCAAGAGTATGTTTCCGGCAACGAAAGGGTTAACATATTAGGAGCTTTTGGGAGCTTTAGGCCTCTACTCACTGGAATTTAGAAGAATGCGCAGGAGATTATCGAAACCTACTGAATGTTGAAAGGACTAGATAGGGTGGATGTGGAGAGGGTGTTTCCCACGGTGGGGGTATACAGAACTAGAGAGCACAACCTCAAGGCGTCATTTTAGAAGAGTGGTAAGGGAGATTTTGTTTTAACCAGAGAATAGTGAATCAATATGTGGAATGCTCTGTCACAGACTGCGGGGGTGGCTGAGTCTGTGAGTAGATTTCAGGCAGAAGTTGTTACTTTCCTGATCAATCAGGGCATCAGATGATATGACGAGAAGGCAGGTGAATGGAGTTGAGTGAGATCCGGGATCAGCCATGATGGAATGGTGGAGCAGGCTCGATGGGTTGAATGGCCTAATTCTGCTCCTATGTATTATGGTCATGATATTTACAATGATGAGCCAGCATGTTTCAATAAAGGGGAACATCAGCCCATTGTGCATTTTACCACAGCTGTTCAGTTGTGTCTCCTTGGCGTTAGCCGTGGGTTTGAAGTTTCCTAATCTTTCTTAAGAACGAAACTAGTTTTGTGAGTATAAGTGTGCTGTGTTGCTGCACGAAATATTTTAAAATTTGATCCGTGTTCTCTTCTGATTCAGCAACAACAGACATTCGCAACAAGAGAAGGTACTATACAAGTGTTAAAGGTTATAGAAAATATTTTATAATGGTTACATTAAAATTTGAGTGCAGGAAGAAAGAAAATACTCAATAAAATAGAAAGGGAAAAATAATATTTATCAGCCAATCAAGGAGCAGGAAAGAACCTTGGGCGCCCAAGATCCTTCCTTCCTTCCCTCTCTATCTTTTAGCGCGGGTCGTGTCCCCGCTTAAGGAAAAATTCTGTTTCTTACATTGGTCTGCTACCTCTCTACAGATCTGCTCCTCCAATTCACTCTGACTATTGGGCGCTCTATAATGCAACCCTATTAGTGTGGTCACACTTTCCCGTTCTTCAGTACACCCATATGGCCTCTGTAGACAAGCCCTCCGGGTTGTCTTGCCTACAACCCGGAGCTGTGATATTTTCCCTGACTAGTAATGCCACTTCTCCCGCTTTCATCCCTGGTCCCTCTATCACGTCTAATCAACGGAACCCCAGAACATTAAGCTGTCAGATCTGGGCGGTGTGATGGGCAAGATGGCGCTGACTGCGATAAGAAGAATACGACAGGGTGGGCCCTGTGGTCAAATCTGTTTTCCTGAGACACTTTGCTTCCATGGTGGCTTTAATAAAGGAAACATCTTACAGGATGTTTCTAAAGAAACACAAACATTGTTTACTAGATATACCCTCCGGCCAGAACCGTGCAATTTATCACCTTTGTCACATTCTAGCTAAAGGGGTACAGTTCACATTTCCTGCTTATGAAGCTGAGGTCAATTGCTGTAGACCACAGTTAGATTTTTACTTTCAAAGTGAAACCCATTTTCTGTGAATACGCCGAGGAGCTTCATGCCGTCTTTCATTAAGCTGGTGATTGATCTTCCATCAGCTTTGATGTTATTCTAGGAATCAGCCTGCAGGTGTGTGTGTGTGTGTGTGTGTGTGTGTGTGTGTGTGTGTGTGTGTGTGTGTGTGTGTGTGTGTGTGTGTGTGTGTGTGTGTGTGTGTGTGTGTGTGTGTGTGTATTTGTGTGTTTGTGTGTGTGTGTGTATGTGTGTGTGTGTGTGTGTGTTTGCGCGCGCGCACGTGCATGCTTCTAAGTGAGTTTGTATGTGAAGCACCTTCGCACCGTCCACCAAAAAAAGTGGGCCTTACCAGTGGGCATTGTGCCGTCTTTGACAAAGCTGACGATCTTCCAGTAGGTTTTGATGTTATTCTTGGTATACGTTCCTGGAATCAGCCAGGTGTGTGTGTGTGTGTGTGAGCAATGCCAGCAATGATGAACTGAACTAAGAAGGCGAAGAATTCCTTATCCAAAACTATAGCTGAGATGGGAAAGGCGTGATTTACCAGGAATCCCAATGAGATTGCAAGAAACCCGGAACAGCACGCTGGTCTCATCCCTTACGAATTATTAACGTGGCAAGCAATGTGATTTCTCTTATGGGGTAATTACGGGTTGCTATGAGCCGGAGACTTACAGGGGTAGATTAACACAGTATCTGAAAGCCTTTGTAACCAACTTCAACTGTTGAAGGAGAAAGCAAGACAATAGCAGCACATTGCTGATCAGAGAGACAGGGAAGCGAGATAGTCCTCGCGCAGTCAGGTGACCAGGTCCTGGTGAGGGTGCGGCCTGAAAAGGCAGGAGTTCCTCCCAGATCGACAGGACCACAGATGCTTCTTTCAACAAGTGATGCTTGTGTCTGTGTGCAGACTTGGCGAGGTAGCCAGTTGGTGCAGGTTAAACCGTACGACTCACCTTTTTGTTGCCCCACACACAGTGCGGGGGATCAAGTGTACCTAGTAACCGTGTAATTACAGAGAACCTAGAGATAAACTCCAGCCGGCCCCGTCACATCTAAGCACAGTTGATAGAAATGCACCCACAGCAAACGAGAAGACACCGAGAGCATGACAGAAAACCGTGAATTGATGCAAAAAATGGTAAGGATAATCTGCAATGAAGGCTGGTTGCTGAAGTTAAGCGATACGTTCAATAGCATAGAATAGAAAGCCGACTTGTGATTGGAGATCCTGTGATACATTCCTGTGGATGGCGTTTGAATTTAGACACTGGACCACTGTATGAGGTTTCCTTACTACATCACAGTTGGGGTGCCATTGATGTTATCCATTTGACAAAGAAATAGACCGTTGGGTGAAATTATCTGGCTTCTCGGGTTTTGACAGTCTATTTTGGGGCAGCTGGGAGGGGTTAGTCTATTCCGGCAAACCTCAACCCAGAGTGTGGTTACAGCTTTCAGAGACGTGAGCCTTGATAGTCCTTGGGCACTAAGTGCTTTAAGAGCTGGTAGTTCCCTGCGTGCCATTTGTTTAAATTGAAAATCTTGACTCTTAAAGTGATATCCCCACCTGACAGAGTGTTGGCGTAGGTTGTACACACAGGACAGGTTTAATGTACAGGATGGATGGTAAGTTTGAGCAAGAACAGTATCCTGGGATGTGTTTATCCCAAATGGTATTGTGAAGGTGGGTACTTGCTAAGTGCTGAATGGCACTTACTGCATATTTAATTACTAGCCTAGCCGTGGTTACCACAGGGTGGTATGACTGATATGTGGTTGGTATGTGATATGCCGTATGTATCCCGCCCCAATAGCATGGATGTGCAGCTTGTCCATGCTGGTCGGTAAGAGGGCGATCATAAAGAAAAGATGGTTTTGAATGATAAATTTTTCTTAGTATAATGCGGCCAGACTATCCCGGGAACAGATTTCGATGGCCTTAGATTACCTACTCACAATGGAAGGTGGCACTTGTACTGTTATTGGTCAAGAAAGCTGCACCTACATCCCTGACGGGTCGGGTAACATCACTCACTTGGTTGATCATATCTGAGAATCAGTGTATAAGATCACGTGCGGGAGCGGCTCATTAGCTTTTACACTCAGGGGTGGGGCTGGTAGACTCCCGTAGTATACTGGGAGATATCTATTGGGCTTACAGTATTGTGCTTTTGTGTTTGATATGTAACTTATTAAGGAATTCGCGAGTCATTTCAGTCTGAAGGTTGATTCATCACTTTCGCAACGATGTTCGCGATTTATTCAGGCTGCCGAAAGTCACTTTGTCTTGAATAGTTAGTTTAAAAAACTGCAGCTATTTTTCCCATTGATTAGCGACCTGGTGTCCAGTTTCAAACATCCCAATTATAAAATAGCACGTGGAAGGAGCTTGCTTTCGCTTCCTTTGCTTCAGGCAAGCAGTGTACGTGACCAAGGGGAAGATATGCTCTGCACACGCCTCTAGCTGAGATTGTTTTTTTTTAAATATTCAGCTTTGTAGTTTCTGTAACTTGGGGAACATGAACGTTTAGTCGAATTGTTACTGCTTGTAAATAAATGATTAATATACTTTTTGCAGTCATTGTTTTTTTCTCTCGCTCGCAAGACCCGCGAACCTGATTCAACGTTACAATTGTGTTGAGTAAAGCCAATAGATTTATAGATTTATTTTTCATGTTTTTCTATTGCCTCTGTTCTTGTATGTGGTAGGGCTGTGTGGGTGCACTGTGAAAAAGGAACATTGGATGCACAAAATATAAATTTCTCAGTTAAATTGAGGTACTGTACCTGGTGTACAGGAAGTAAACGCTGCCTTGGTGAGTTCTGGTTGATCATTGAAGTGTTTGCAATTGTGATTAAGATGACTGCTCATTGTGATATTGTCAACAGTTGGTGCAACGGTAAAAAAAAAATCCAAATTCAAGCGAACAATTGCCGCCATCCTTCGACCTCAGACGGAGTTGTTATATTTCCTTGACTCACCTTCGGCTTTAATGAAATGATGGTCAACTTTATTCGATCCTTTATTAGCAATTAGCAACATACAAGTGTGAAGATATATTAAGTTATATTAACTGATATTAAGTGCTCAGCAAAGATATCACCTCTCTGATCCCAATATAAGAAATGCAAAGAAGTAAGCAAGAATATGAAACTTATTCCCTTTGCTTTTATCACGCCGTCACTAAAGCGGCTATTTACCATAACAAACATAATTGACGCGCAACATGAATACATGATGCCAACAACCGGTTATCGGGAAGGTTCACTTGGACCCGCTTCATTAGTATTCTCATCTGTTGCATGACCGAATTGTTATTTACCCTTCTGATTCTTCTTGCCGTATTTCAGTTTAGAAAAACATATTTTGGCCTCCTCAACTGCAGTCTCATTCAACTTTTTTCCCAATTCCTCCTTCATCTTGGTCCGTTTCTTCTTCTCCAACGAATGTTCATACTTGACCTGATAATAATTGTCTTGCGTGCATTTACAACCAATCCATGTAGGGCAGATCTTTAGTAATACCAGCATGAATACAGACACCAGCAGCAAAATTTCTCCACTGATCTGTTAGGATATATAAAAAAACACAGAAGAAGCATATAAATATTTAGCCTGCCTGGCCGCTGAAAGTGATTAAGAGATTTTTTTCAACGAGGTTGTCTATTACTCCAATATTCTTTTCCTGTCCGAAATCCATATGTTTCTTTCGTTGTCATCTAAAGAAACCCATCAATCGCTGCTTTGAATGCACTCAGTGAGTGATTCAGTTACTACCTGGTGGAGAACTGCAAAGGGTCACTTCCTTCCAACTGAAATGAGGATGAAGATAATTCGTGCTTTTGCATTTCTGTTTGCACAGGTCGCTGTCTCTTGCACATTGGTCATTTGCCCGTCTTGTTGCGTGCGATTTTACATTCATTCTATTGTGTTATTTTGCATTTACTATGAATGCCCACAAGGTCATTAACATCAGAGAAGAATATGGTCACATAAGAGTACTTTGATAATAAATTTACTTAGAACTTTGCTGACGAGGCCCATAGACGCTAACCCCATTTCCCTGCATTTATTCCGTATCCCCTTACTCGTTTCGTCTGGAGGTACAGTGCCTGTAATTGACTCCATCAGTCTGTAACACCTCCCCTAGCAGCTATTTCCAGGTATTTTCCATGTTTTGTGGAAAACCTATCCTTTAATTCGCCTTATAAATTTCTTCCCACTCACTTTAACCTATGTCATTTCTACATCAATTCTGGACGCCTTTTCGCATCTTAATGACGTTCCGGAGCATTAACGGCACTGATAGATCTACGGGGCAGAATTCTGCACTGTTGCAATCGCGTACTATAAAGAACATCTAAAGATACTCACTCGGGACCAGTGGCATTTGTTGAGCAGATAAGACGAAGCTTCGAGGCTGCAAAGGTGTTTGCAAAGATCGGCTTGCGTCCGGTTGATTGCAGTGGCATAATAACAGGCGACATAGTCCCCGTCCAGTAATAAAATAACGATCCATATCATAGATGGGATGCATATTTGCATCAGTGTGTTCAATAGAAAATAAGGAAAACCTTCGCTGCAGGTATGGGTTTTCATGCAGCCACAGCCCGTTTGGTTTTGGTTGCTGTTTGTAGAATTGTTCTGAGCTATTTCAGGTGGTTGAAGATATTATGAGTGATGAACAGACCTGATGGACAATGGGGTGCAGAGTTAACCATTCCCAACACACCCGCCCCCGAGAACTACGAACTATTGCTGTTGTTATGCTACTATTGAGAGAGAGCGAGAGAGAGAGAGAGAGAGAGAGAGAGAGAGAGAGAGAGAGAGAGAGAGAGAGAGAGAGAGAGAGAGAGAGATAAAGCCCAGGCAAGAACATTTGCTACAGATAAGAGGGGGAGAGAGACTGTTGATTTACTGTATTATGACTTCTACAAGGATTATTTACTTTCGACTACTTTGCACGTTAACATTCCTCAGGAGATAGCAGGAGTGGCCTGATTTGATGTACACAGTCATTCAGAGTTGTTGGTTAGCTGAGACCCCGTGAGTGGGGATAAAAAGACAGGTCTGGACAGACATTCTTCAGACACACCCGTGGACACTGAGTGTTGGGAACCCACAGGAAAGGTGGGAGTTTCAGAGACCGAATCAGGAGATCGGTCAGTAAAGCTCACAGTGTTAGAGCAGGGCCGGTGGGGACTTGTGTGTGTGTCTACCCAGGCCAGAGTGACGAGTCCACCACAGAAGAACGGTCTAGCTGAAGACCAGAGGGGTCATAACTGAATGACTACAACGATACGACGGATTAAGAAAGCAAAGGAAGGTTTGGCTGCTGTAGCTGTTACCTCTCGCTCGCTCTCTCTCTCTCTCTCCAACGATTTCAATTCAACATCCATAACTACTTCAGCATTTATGAACAGAACTCTATACTTTCCTATGACAATTCATTTACCCCTAGACATCGATAGAGCTTGTTTATTATTGCTTATTATTATTCCTACACTTTTAGGATTATTACTGCTAACTTGTGTTATATGTATATTTGCATTATTGGTATTGTTTTGCTTATTTTACTAATAAACACTTTTGAATATAATACCACCAGACTCCAACGGATACTTCTGTCTTTGCTAGCCTGACACCCAGTTACGGGGTACGTAACAAAGAGAACAACTATTTCGGCCATGTTGCTTCTGCTCACCTTCATTACCAGACTGAACGTTGTCTTGTTGCTTCTGCTCTCCTTTTTCAGGACGTCGAATGCACGTTACACACTTCAGCAACATCCGTGCATCCGGTATCACCAACATACTGAGGAGAAGAAGAACAAGTACGGGTATAATAAAAGCGAGACTGACATGGATGGTGTTCCATTCCGAATCACATGGACAGGGGCTGTTTTTTTCTAGCAAGTATTGCAGTCCATACAAGATTCCTGTTAACCCTACATTCCCAATGACAATCAATGAGGAGGGAAAGATTTTTGAAACGAACTCTTTCGCTCCTTCCATCGCAGTTAGCCGGTCCTAACACTCTTAGTAAAACACCCTCTACTGCAGTGGGCGAGGAGATGAGCAGACGTTCTTATCTTTTCCGCTGAACTACACGAAGAAAAGGAAGTTGCGAAAGTGCTGTTTGAAACTCGGAACCCACCTACTTTAATCAAGATTCCTGTCCTATACTGTGTGTGTATATATATATGTCGTTAGGGCATATATTGTGTAATTAATTCCACATATTTCGAGTGTGAGCGATACGTCACCTCTATATTCAGGGCAGTTACCGCTCATGTAGTTGCTTCTGGACAAAATAGAAACTTCTCCTGTTAAGACTCTCAATGACTAATGTGGAAGTAATTTCGACGGTAGACGAGTGTGTGTCGCTGGGAACAGTCCTTAGATCTGAACCCTCTGTTAAATAACTGCTGGTTTGAACCCTTGCATTCCTCTTCACAGGCATTCGTTACAGTGTTATGAGTGATGAACAGACCTGATGGACAATGGGGCGAAGGGTTAACCATTTCCAACCCCCCCTCCTGAGAACCACGAACTTTTACTGCTGCTATGCTGCTCATGAGAAAGAGACGAAAAACAGGCAAGAACATTTGCTACAGATAAGAGAGGGGAGAGAGACTGTTGATTTACTGTATTATGACTTCTGCAAGGGTTATTTATCTTCTACTATTTTGCCCATAAACATTCCTCAGTGGACTGAAGGAGTGTCCTTATTTGATGGACACAGTCATTCAGGAGTGATGGATAGCTGAGTCCACGTTAGCAGGGATAAAAAGACAGATCTGGAGAGACACCCTCCAGACACACCAGTGAACACTGATTGAGTGCTGGAACCCACAAGAAAGGTGGGGGCTTCGAAGACCGATCCAGGAGGTCGGTCATTAAGGCTATCAGTGTAAAGGCAGGACCGGTGGGGACTTGTGTGTGTGTCCACTCATGCCAGAGTGACGAGTCCACCACAGAAGAACGGTCCAGCAGAAGGACGGAGGGGCCATAACTGAATGACCACACCGATACGACGGATTAAGAAAGCAAAGGAAGGTTTGGCTGCTGTAGCTGTTACATCTACAGCAAAAAAATCATCAAAAAATGTTGAATTTCCCCATGGGGATGAATAAAGTATCTATCTATCTATCTATCTATCTATCTATCTATCTATCTATCTATCTATCTCGCTTGTTCGCTTTCTCTCTCTCTCTCTCTCTCTCTCTCTCTCTCTCTCTCTCTCTCTCTCTCTCTCTCTCTCTCTCTCTCCAACGATTACAATACAACAACCATAACTACATCAGCACTTATGAACTGAACTGAACTTTATACTTTTCTATGACAATTTATTTACTCCTGGACATCGATAAAGCTTGTTTATTATTGATTATTATTATTCCTACTCTTTTAGGTTTATTACTGCTAACTTGTTTTATATGTATATTTGCATAATTGATATGGTTTTTCTTATTTTTATTAATACACACCTTTAGTTTGGTACCACCAGACCCCAACGGATTCTTCTTTCTCTGCTGGTTAAACACCCAGTTACGGGGTACGTAACAACAGATCCTCACTCGATAAGAAAGTGGTCCTTGTTTCATTCTTATCGCGGCCGTCCAGAGGGTCGTTTGCGTTGGGAGTGTGACTGCCAGGATTTTGGGGCCCATGCCACAGTTGGATATTCGATAGGTAGAGACTTTATTGATCCGAAAGGAAACTACAGTGCGCAGTAACATTACAAGTGCACAAATACAGTATACAAATATTAGAATAGAAATAGTAAGTTACCTTAAAAATAAGATATGCATGATTTCCAAGTCCAAGATTACTAGATTTACAAGATTTCAAAGTTCACACTAATAAGATGGTAGTGCAAGAATTTCCATAATATTATACGGTAATGAGTGCACATTCACACCGTCCAGATAAGAAGTGATGGAGTATCGCAGAGTACTGCACAGGGTGTCAGTGGTAACCAGGTGTGGTAAACAGCTAAACAGAGCTTAAGCAGAGCTCTGGTACACAGAGGTGAATAATGGTCTAACACTTGGCCGGCTGGAGGTTGACTCATTATGGAGCCTGATGACCGAGGATAAGAATGACCTCATTTAGCGCTCTTTGGAGCAGCTGTGTTGTCTTGGTCTATTACTGAAAGTGCTCCTCTGTTCAGTCAAGTTGCTACGTTGAGGCTGTGAAATATCGTTCAGAATTGCCAGGATTTTCCATAGGGTCACTTGTTCTACCACAGCCTCCAGTATGTCCAATTTGAATCCTACTGGAGGCGGTGCGAAGTTAAGATGGCGCTAAGCGGCGACGGCTTTGCTTGTATCTTCGGAAACAGCTAGATTTCCATCTTTAATATCTTTATTTTTCTTTTTCTGGGTTCCTTTGAAGTCCCTGGCCTGGCGTTACACGCTGTCTTCGGCTCTTTGCGGGAATGGGACCTGTTCTCGGGGTTTTTAGGACTGACCATTGTTCGGCACCCCAAGGGCTCGGCCTGAGAGTCCGGCTCAGATTTGGAAGGCTAGGATCTCGAGTTCTGGAGACGTGTGGATCCAGGGTCTGTGTCACGGCAGGAGACCCGTGCGTCGTCGGGGGAGTCGGAAAATCTACTGCTGTGTGACGAAAGACCCGGGATCTTTGAGATCTTTGGAAACAGAGCTCGGAAAACGTGACGTAACGGACTTTTAACACCGAAAATCAGTGAGTTGTTTGTTATGCTTTCTCGATCGCTGGGAAAAATGGAGACGCCTCCTTCTCTCTTATTAGGGAGAGAGAGAACCTGTGGTATGTCGAATGTTGGGTTAGGATTAGGGTTAACCAAGTCTTTGGAGTAACTGCAAGTCCGTCTTCTTTGCTATTGCTTTGCTCACGCTTGAGTGTAAAGTGCCGCTTATGCGGGAGGGAGGGGAGCTGGGGGCGACTTTGGGGTTAATTCTTTGTTTCATCCTGTTTTCGTGGATGTTTGCGAAGAAAAATAATTTTATAGTGTATATTGTATACAAATCTCTGATATTGAATTGGACCTTTGAATCTTTGATAACACAGCTAGCATTTCTAATCAGTTTATTGAGCCTGATGACATCAGCCATGTTGATGCCATTGCTCCAGCATACCAGCGCATACAAAATTGTACCGGTGACAACAGACTGGTAGAACAAGGAGAGGCCTGCATACGCAAAAGGACCTTATTGTCCTTGGGACGTAGAGGCTATTCTGACCCTTCTTGTGCACAGTCTCAGTGTTGGTGCTGCATTCAGGTCTGTCGTCTAGATGCAACCCAAGGTTCTTGTAGGCTCTCTCCACATCCACGTCATCACCATCAGTAGTAACAGGGAGCAGTGTAAGTCTGGTTTTCCTAAAGTCCATCTCCATCTTCTTTGTCTTACTAACGTTCCTTTCAAATTCCAATTATTGGTAAATCATCAGAGAATTTCTGCAGATTACATGTTGTATATAAAGTAACTAGTAACACTCAGCGGTGTCTTGTTGCTAAATATTTCAGCCTTCCTGTGTAACTTGTATGTAACTTACTCCAGCCTTGCCTAGTTATTTTGAATATCCAAATTGTGTGAATTGTGCTGTTCTTTACTCAGTCTTTGTGCCAACACAATAGTGTGCCAGAGTTGTAGTCAGTGTGTATTCCTTTCGAGTGATTTTTTTGCCCTTGCCTTGCCAAGTTTATTTATTTTGAAACTGTTTTATTTTAGAACTTTGGATTCAGTCTGTTGCTTTGGAATTCATTATCTGCTTCTTTGTGACTCCTGTTTTTGTTACACTGAACCACTGCCCAGCCTTTGTGATTTGGATTGTTGCCTTTGATTTGGAACTTTGGTGGAAAGGGAAAATATCCAGTAAAGTACCTGTACGAATATTTTTTCCCGCCTCCCGCGTGATCTCTACCGTGGCCATCCAAGTGAGGTAGCCGTGCTTGTTTAGTGAGTTCCAGTACGTATTACCGACATTGCAGGTGGTTTCTCGTGCGGCATTAGAAGCCAGTGGAGACAGTGGACGCAGGTTAAACCATTCGACTCACCTTCCTGTTGCTCCCAGATACAGAGCAGCGGATTAAGTGTACCAGTAACTGTGTATTTACAGAGAACCGGAGAGATTAACACCAGCTGGCCACATCAGATGTAATGTACCGTGCAATGGTTCATCTTTCCAAGCGCCCACATCATTGGGCTATTGGGGTAAAATAAAGTTGGAAAAATATTGGACATAACTTACTACTGTCAAATAAAGCTGAACAACTTGTTCTTGAGCGAGCAGTCTTATTTCAAAGTAAATGTTATTGATAAAAAGTATACACAAGAGCTACAAACAAGTGTGCCTTTTAAATAAATTAATAATCTCTTTCAGTTTATACATTGTAATGCTAGTGCATTCTTCATACAAGGCGCCATAGCCACTTCGATGCCTTCATTCAAATTAGAAAAGCTCAAAGAAGATACGAAGTTGCTTTGGCAAGTAAGGTGAAAATAAATCCAAAGGATTTCTACAGTTATATTAATAGCAAAAGGACAGTGAGGGATAAAATTGGTCCCTTAGAAAATCAGGGTGGACAGCTATGTGTGGAGCCAAAAGAGATGGGGGAGATTTTGAACGATTTCATTTCTTCGGTATTCACTAAGGAGACGGATATTGAATTGTGTAAGGTAAGGGAAACAAGTAGGGAAGTTATGGAAACTATGACGATTAAAGAGGAGGAAGTACTTGCACTTTGAAGGAATATAAAAGTGGATATATCTCCAGGTCCTGACAGGATATTCCCTAGGATCTTGAGGGATGTTAGTGTAGAAATAGCAGGAGCTCTGACAGAAATATTTCAAATATCATAAGAGACGGGTATGTGCCGGAGGATTGACGTATTGCTCATGTTGTTCCATTGTTTAAAAAGGGTTCTAAATGTAAACCTAGCAATTATATGCCTGTCAGTTTGACGTCAGTGGTGGGTAAATTAATGGAAAGTATTCTTAGAGATGGTATAAATAATTATCTGGATAGACAGGGTCTGATAAGGAATAGTCAGCATGGATTTGTGCGTGGAAGGGTATTTTTGACAAATCTTATTGAATTTTTTGAAGAGGTTACAAGGAAAGTTGACGAGAGTAAAGCAGTGGATGTTGTCTATATGGACTTCAGTAAGGCCTTTGATAAGGTTATGCATGGAAGGTTAGTTAGGAAGGTTCAATCGTTAGATATTAATATTGAAGTAATAAAATGGATTCAACAGTGGCTGGATGGGAGATGCCAGAGAGTAGTGGTGAATAACTGTTTGTCAGGTTTGAGGCCGCTGACTAGTGAGCCTCAGGGATCTGTACTGAGTCCAATGTTGTTTGTCATATACATAAATGATCTGGATGAAGGGGTGGTAAATTGGATTAGCAAATATGCAGATGATATTAAGGTACGTGGCGTTGTGGATAATGAAGTAGGTTTTCAAAGCTTGCAGAGAGATTTAGGCCAGTTAGAAGAATGAGCTGAACGATGGCAGATGAAGTTTAATGCTGGTAAGCGTGAGGTGATACATTTTGGTAGGAATAATCCAAATAGGACATACATGGTAAATGGTAGGGCATTGAAGAATGCAGTAGAACAGAGTGATCTAGGAATAATGGTGCATAGTTCACTGAAGGTGGAATCTCATGTGGATAGGGTGGTGAAGAAAGCTGGTATGCTGGCCTTTATAAATCAGAGCATTGAGTATAGGAGTTGGGATGTAATGTTAAAGTTGTACACGGCATTGGTAAGGCCGAATTTGGAGTATTGTGTACAGTTCTGGTCACTGAATTATAGGAAAGATGTCAACAAAATAGAGATAGAGTACAGAGAAGATTTACTAGAATGTTTCCCGGGTTTCAACACCTAACTTATAGGGAAAGGTTGAACAAGTTAGGTCTTTATTCTTTGGAATGTTGACGTTTGAGGGGGGACTTGATAGAAGTATTTAAAATTATGAGGGGCATAGATAGAGTTGACGTGGATAGGCTTTTACCATTGAGAGTAGGGGAGATTCAAGGAAGAGGACATGAATTGAGAGTTAGGGGGCAAAAGTTTAGGGGTAACACGACGGGGAATTTCTTTACTCAGAGAGTGGTATGTATGTGGAACGAGCTTCCAGTAGAAGTGGTAGAGGCAGGTTCGGTATTGACATTTGAAGTAAAATTGGATAGGTATATGGACAGGAAGGAATGGAGGGTTATGGGCTGAGTGCGGGTCAGTGGAACTAGGTAAGAGTGAACGTCGGCACGGACAAGAAGGGACGAGATGGCCTGTTTCCGTTCTGGAATTGTTATATGGTTACATGTTATATGGTAATAATTATTTCTGGACCTGCTGTAACGAGGCACATGGCTCCTGTGCCTCATTCCCAAAGGTAGTAGCAAGTAGAGAACATGACCTGATGACGGTGATCTTTTCATGTGGTCGCTCATCATGGGAATGTGTTCAGTGATGGTTCGCCAGTATATCTTGGTGTTTACATACAGATATCCTTTCTTATATATCTTCATGATTGTGTCGGTATGCGTTCCTGGGATCAGCCAGTAGAACAGAGTACTCTGTCACACAACAGCTCGGGATGGTCCCAAACAATGGCCCTCTTCCTTTTCAGTCCCTTTCTAGCCCTTCTTTGCAAATGTACAGACCACAATGAGACAGGCGATCGTCTCATCATCATAGCAATAGATCCGAGGGCGGTGTGTTGGGCAAGATGGCGCTGACTGTGTAAGAAGGATACGACAGGGTGGGCCCTGTGGTCAAATCTGCTTTCCTGAGATAATTTGCTCCCATGGTGGCATTAATAAAGGAAACATCTTCCAGGATGTTTCTAAAGAAATACAAACATTGTTTACTAGATATAACCCCTGGCCACAGTTAGATTTTTACTTTCAAAATGAAATCCATTTTCTGTGTACAGGCCGAGGAGCTTCGTGCCGATTTATATTAAGCTGATGACCTTCCATCAGCTCTTATTGTTAGTCTCGGAGTGTGTGTGTGTGTGTGTGTGTGTGTGTGTGTGTGTGTGTGTGTGTGTGTGTGTGTGTGTGTGTGTGTGTGTGTGTGTGTGTGTGTGTGTGTGTGTGTGTGTGTGTGTGTGTGTGTGTGTGTGTGTGTGTGTGTGTGTGTGTGTGTGTGTAAGCACGCGCGATAAAGAGGGAAAGAGAGAGAGTTTGTGTACAATATTTGGGTGTGTGTGTCTGAAGCACCTTTGTTCCATCCTCCAAAAACAGGTGAGCTTTCCCACTGGCCATCGTGCCGTCTTTCACTGAGCTGATGATCTCATCAGCACCTATTTTGACCAGTCTGACTGTCAATCAGATCATAGAGCTGGAGAAACCCCACTGCCAGCACTTGTGACCCACGGCTGTACATAACAACACTGTTAGGGGGCGGGCAATGCGTTATGTTAGTTGACACAGCAGTATCCGTGTCGATTACAGTCCGACTCTTGTGAACAACCGCACAGGCTGGTTCCAACTACCCTACTACTCTCGGAGATCAGGAATGCCAGCAATGATAAACTGAACTAAGAAGGCTAAGAATTCCTTATCCAAAGCTATAGTTGAGATGGAAAAGACATGTTTTACCAGGAATCCCAATGAGATTGCAAGGAACCCAGAACAGCACACATCTTGCCGAGAAAGATGGCACACGGCATCTGAAGGCAGTCACTCCGAGCCCGAATGGGGAGTGAATGTAACTGAGCAACTGCCCTTTCATCGGTTGGACAGGCGATCGACTGAACAGTTTGCAAGGTGGTGCCAGAGGGGAGAGATCCTTTCAGTCATTCAAATGGAGACCACCCAAATTCTTTCCTGTATATCGATGAGAAGGCCCGTGAATCTGATGATCTGACCTTGCTGGCACCCCTTGAAAGAGAGAGGTTTAGCTAGCAGAGAATGAAGGACTGAAGACAAGGAGAACGATTGAACCGCAATCGGCGAGCAGGGGAAGAGCCAACAGGCATAAAAATGAAGGTGCTGTTCTAAAGACTGTTGCTCAAATTTCTGGAAGAATCTCTCTGTTAAGCATTTTGTAGGTAGTGATTAGGGATGATTGAGTAGAGGTAGATGACACAAAGTGATTGGGGGAAATTTGTTCTAAAGGTTGGCCTTCCTGGTACAAATTTATTTTTGTCCTGGAGCACCAAGTGGAGGCATTGTCAGAGCGATTTTTGGTTTAGCATAGTTCATTCTCCAATCTTCAAATATGAGTAGAAATTGGAGATTTAATTCAGAAGACTGCTATGATCAATAGGTTCCTAAGAGTCTTCAATGGCAGACCAGACAATGATGATTAAAAATCGTTTAGATGTCTGTGGTACGGATGCGAATCGGGAGATGCAATGTTGGGTTTAGCACATAAAGTATCGTGCCCGACTTTGGGTCAGCCAGACCGTCAACCAAAAGGGCTTCAGTATGATGCCTGCTGTATCTGAATTTGTCGAATAATGAAGCAACTTCACAGCTACCACTACTTTTTCAAGTGAATTCATTCACATCTATCTACCTATCTATAGTTCTGGCTGACCGTCTATCTATTTTTCTGTCTATCTATTCTTTTGTCGGTCTGTCTGTATTTCTCTCTCTCTATCTATCTATCTATCGATCTATCTGTATCTATCTACCTATCTATCTACCCACTTGCTTTAAGCAGTTTCCAATCGTACCGGTTCCCAAGAAAAGTGTGGCAACCTGTCTAAATGACTTTTGCCTAGTGGCACTTAGTTTCACAGTGATGAAGTGATTTGAGAGGCTGGAGTTGAAGCCTATCATTTCCTGTCTTAATGGTGAGTGGGAGCTGCTCCAATTCACCTACCGAAGCAATAAGTCTATAGCAGATTCTATCTCGTTGTCTCTTGACACAATCCTGTGTTATGTGTGATTAGAGAACAAGCTGGAGCTGGGGTCCAGAGTTGACACCCCCCCCCCCCGTGAACTATGCTGCTAATGAGAGAGAGAGATGGAGAACAGAGGGAGAGGCATCTGATGCAAATAAGAGAGAGAGAGACACACACACATGATTTAGTATTATGGCTTCTTCACTGATTATTTACCTTTTGCTACAAGGACACTTCTTTGCTCGTTAACATTCCTGAGGACACAGCAGGGAGTGGTCAGTTTGATGGACGTAGAGTTGATGGATGGCTGATACCCCGTCAGTGGGGATAAAAGACGGGTCTGCGGAGACACCCTCAGACACGTCACTAGACATTGTAAGAGTGTTGTGCACCTACAGGAAGGTGGAGGCTTGGAGGACCGAATCAGGAGATCGGTCACAAAACTCACAGTGTGACGGCAGGACCGGTGGGTGCTTGTGGGTGTGTTCACTCATGCCAGAGTGACAAGCCCACCACGGAAGAACGGTCTAGCCGAGAACGGAGGGGTCATAACCGAATGATCGCATCAGTGCAATGGAACAAGAAAACAACGGAATGTTTGCCTGCTGCAGCTGTTCACATCTCTCTCTCTCTCTCTCTCTCTCTCTCTCTCGCTCACTCTCTCTCTCTCGCTCTCTCTCTCTCTCTCTCTCTCTCTCTCTCTCTCTCTCTCTCTCTCTCTCTCTCTCTCTCATGTCACAACAGCAACTACCTCGACTTAGAACTGAACTGAACTTTGCATTATCTACTCATTTACCCCTAAACTTTGATAGAGCTTGGTTTTTGATTCTTATTTCCACACTTCTGTATAAATATATATATCATTGCTAACTTGTTTTATCTGTATATTTGCATTTTTGATACAGTATTGCTTAGTTTACTAATAAACACCTTTAGTTACAGTGCCACCAGTCTCCAATGTATCAGTCCATTTCTGCTGGCTCGTTAACCCGATTACGGGGTACGTAACAAATTGGGACCTCGTCTCAGGATTTGATTACCAAATTGGGGGCCGGTGAATTAATTGGGGTGCATTGCCTTATCTGCTTTGGTTGTGTGAGAAACCAAAGAGGCGGACAGCAGAAATGCAGGTTGAGGTTAATAAGTTTGTGGCGGATCCAACCCCTGAGGGGCTGGGCGAGGCTAAAAGGGATGTACTGCTGGGAATTGCTGTTGGGAAGTTAGAGATTAAGGTGACCACTCGCATGAAGAAGGCTTAGGTCCAGCTGTCAATAGCGCATCATTACGTAGCCGAGGGGAAATTCGAAGAGGAGGCGTTAGAGTTGTTTGTTGAGGGTAAACCACTTACTGAGGCTGAGGTTCAGCTTCAGGCGGATAAAATAAAGTACGAACGTGAGTACCGAATGAAACAGTTGGAAGTAGAGAGACAGAAAGAGGAAAGGGAGGAGGAAATTGTTTGTCATATACATAAATGATCTGGATGATGGGGTGGTAAATTGAATTAGTAAGTATGCCGATGATACTAAGGTAGGAGGTGTTGTGAATAATGAGGTGGGTTTTCAAAGCTTGCAGGGAGATTTATGCCGGTTAGAAGAATGGGCTGAACGTTGGCAGATGGAGTTTAATGCTGAGAAGTGTGAGGTTCTACATTTTGGCAGGAATAATCCAAATAGAACATACAGGGTAAATGGTAGGGCATTGAGGAATGCAGTGGAACTGAGAGATCTAGGAATAACAGTGCATAGTTCCCTGAAGGTAGAGTCTCATGTAGATAGGGTGGTGAAGAAGGCTTTTGGAACGCTGGCCTTTATAAATCAGAGCACTGAGTACAGAAGTTGGGATGTAATGTTAAAATTGTACAAGGCATTGGTAAGGCCAAATTTGGAATATTGTGTACAGTTCTGGTCACCGAATTATAGGAAAGATATCAATAAATTAGAGAGAGTGCAGAGACGATTTACTAGGATGTTACCTGGGTTTCAGCACTTAAGTTACAGAGAAAGGTTGAACAAGTTAGGTCTCTATTCATTGGAGTGTAGAAGGTTGAGGGGGGATTTGATCGAGGTATTTAAAATTTTGAGAGGGATAGATAGAGCTGACGTGAATAGGCTGTTTCCATTGAGAGTAGGGGAGATTCAAACGAGAGGACATGATTTGAGAGTTAGGGGGCAAAAGTTTAAGGGAAACACGAGGGGGTATTTCTTTACTCAGAGAGTGATAGCTGTGTGGACGTGGTTTCCCGTGCCCCACAAATGACCAAGAGACGCAGAAGATTCTTCAAGAAGGGTTAAACTTTAATTTGCAAATCAAAGCTGAGACAGTCATTGAGCTAGTCGCTGATTGCCCACCGATCCCCGGACACAGCATTTTTTATAGCAATCTCCTGGCCCAGTTGCATTAGCATATGTAATCGATCTATAGTTGCGTATTACACGTACCTCACGTACACCATGTCCCTATTGTTTCTAGACTTAATCATGTTCTAATCTACATCTCTTAGCTACCTCTCATTAACATACCATTGTCTTCTACATTTTTAGGATTTCAGTCTCGAGCAAATAGCAAGTTTACATTCTTAATACTTCATGACTTAATTATGTTCTAATCTACATCTCTTAGCTACCTCTCATTAACACACCATTGTCTTCTACATTTTTAGGATACATGCATAGCAAATAGCAAATTTCAAAACTGACTTCATAGTTTTGGTAAATTTATACTTTTATACTCCAATAAACACGAGGGGGTATTTCTTTACTCAGAGAGTGATAGCTGTGTGGAATGAGCTTCCTGTAGAAGTAGTAGAGGCCAGTTCAGTTGTGTCATTTAAGGTAAAATTGGATAGGTATATGGACAGGAAAGGAGTGGAGGGTTATGGGCTGAGTGCGGGTAGGTGGGACTAGGTGAGATTAAGGGTTCGGCACGGACTATGAGGGCCGAGATGGCCTGTTTCCGTGCTGTGATTGTTATATGGTTATATGGAAAAGAAGAGGGAACATGAGCTTCAAGTAAGGAGGCTGGAGCTGGAGGCCAAGAAGGAACGGGAAGAGAGGCAGTTTGAGCTGGAAAAGTTTAAGGCATTGCAGGTAGGGAGTCAGGCAGTAGACCCAAACAAGGGGTTCAAGATTGGTGAGGAGGTTAAGTTGGTAGCCCCATTCGAGGAAATGGATATCGATAGGTACTTCCTCCATTTTGAGAAAGTTGCTATGAATCAGGACTGGCCTAAGGGGGAGTGGGCTGTTCTGTTACAGTGTACTTAAGGGGAAGGCTCAGCAAGCCTATTCGGCATTGTCTATGGATGAGGCTAAAGATTATGATGAAGTAAAAAGGGCTGTACTGAGGAGTTACAAATTGGTTCCAGAGGCGTACCGGCAGAAGTTCTGGAATTTGAGGAGGCCGTGGGACCGCACGTATTTAGAGTTTGCCCGTGAGATGCAAATGTATTGGGATCGTTGGTGTGCCTCAAAAGGGGTCAATGGAGATTTTGATAGACTGCAACAGCTAATGCTTATCGAGCAGTTTAAAAGTTGCGTACCTGAAGGTATGAAGACGTACCTGGACGGGAAGGAGGCAGAGACTCTATCTGCGAATGCCAAGTTAGCAGACGAGTATGCCTTAACACACAAGATAAAATTTTCCCCAAATAAGAGCTACCAGAGAGGCAGTAGGGATGGTAAAGAAAGCCCCCACCGGCTATGTCAGAGAATAAGCCGGGAACTAAGTGGAAAGGGTAAGGAGGAGGAAAAGCAGGCTGAAAGGAAGTTTCCCAGTTTTACGTGTTATAATTGTGGGAAGGTTGGTCACATAGCATCTAAGTGCCTGGCTCCAAAAAAAGAATCAGGAAAAGGAAAGACGGCAACCCCGACTGGTTGCATTGAGCCGGTCAACAGCCCGATGAGGAGGGAGAGGTTAGATAGAGCCCAAGAGGGGCGCAAAAAATATATTTCGGACGGGTTGGTATCCGTGAAAGAGGGAGAAACCCCAGTTTCAGTGCAGATCTGGAGAGATACCGGGGCAGGTCAGTCATTGAACTTAAGGAAAGTGTTAGAATTCGGTGCTGAGACCGAGACCGTGGTGGTAAATGCGATAAAAGGTATCCGACAAGGGACTGAAGCCGTACCTTTGCACAAGATATATCTGAACTGTGACTTGGTATCTGGACCAGTCACAATAGGGGTGCGGTCTGAATTACCCATGGACGACGTGGATGTCTCACCAAGGAGATGGTGGTGGACTTTAGGAGATCTAGGCCTCATATGGAGCCAGTGATCATTAATGGAGAATGTGTGGAGGAGGTTAAGACCTACAAGTATCTGGGAGTACAGTTAGACGAGAAGCTAGACTGGACTGCCAACACAGATGCCTTGTGCAGGAAGGCACAGAGTCGACTGTACTTCCTTAGAAGGTTGGCGTCATTCAATGTCTGTAGTGAGATGCTGAAGATGTTCTATAGGTCAGTTGTGGAGAGCGCCCTCTTCTTTGTGGTGGCGTGTTGGGGAGGAAGCATTAAGAAGAGGGACGCCTCACGTCTTAATAAGCTGGTAAGGAAGGCGGGCTCTGTCGTGGGCAAAGTACTGGAGAGTTTAACATCGGTAGCTGAGCGAAGGGCGCTGAGTAGGCTACGGTCAATTATGGAAAACCCTGAACATCCTCTACATAGCACCATCCAGAGACAGAGACAGAGAAGCAGTTTCAGCGACAGGTTACTATCGATGCAATGCTCCTCAGACAGGATGAAGAGGTCAATACTCCCCAATGACATTAGGCTTTACAATTCTACCGCCAGGACTTAAGAACTTTTTAAAAGCTATTATTAATGCTTTTTGAGATAGTGATTTAGATGCATATCATATTTTTTACTGAGTTAAGTATTGTATGTAATTAGTTTTGCTACAACAAGTGTATGGGACATTGGAAAAAAGTTGAATTTCCCCATGGGGATGAATAAAGTATCTATCTATCTATCTATCTATCTATCTATCTATCTATCTATCTATCTATCTATCTATCTATCTATCTATCTGGACTGGGCGGTGGTACACCAGGTGGTGGTTCTGAAGGTTTATCGGGACGAAATTTTGAACCTGGCCCATAAGATACCCCGAGGTGGACACTTTGGAGTGAGGAAAACAGTAGATAGAGTTACGAGAGACTTTTACTGGCCAAATATGAGGAAGGATATTATCGATTATTGTAGAAGGTATCACACTTGTCAGGTGGTAGGAAAACCAAATCAGGTTATCCCTAAGGCACCACTTCGACCGATACCCGCTTTTGGGGAACCCTTTTCCCGAGTCATTGTGGATTCTGTGGGTCCCCTGCCTAGAACTGCGAGTGGGCGGCAGTACGTGATGACCATTATGTGTGCTGCCACTAGATTTCCGGAGGCTGTGCCCCTGGGGAACATCAAAGCTCCCGCAGTGGTAAAGGCACTCGTAATTTTTTTTATAACGGTAGGGCTGCCTAGGGAGATTCAGTCAGATCAGGGGAGTACATTCACGTCCCGCACATTCCAGCAGATGATGTCTGAGATGGGAGCTGAACAAATTTTAGCCTCCGCATACCACCCGGAGTCTCAAGGGGCGTTTGGAAAGATTCCACGCGACTTTAAAGACTATGAATAAAACTTACTGTCAGGAAAATACTCGAGACTGAGATGATGCATACCACTTCTGTTATTTGCAGAGAGGGACACGGTTCAGGAATCACTGGGGTTCAGCCCATTCAATCTGGTTTTTGGTCATTGGCCCAGAGGGCCTCTGACCTTACCTAAAGAGCAGTGGTCGAGCTCGGCAGTGCATGTCAATGTGATTGACAATGTTTTGAAATTCCGTGAAAGGCTCAACAAGATTTGCGACCTTGCAAAGAAAAATCTCCAAGACTCCCAAGTCAAAATGAAACAATGGTATGATAGACAAGCCCGTGAACAGGAATTTCAAGTGGGCGATGAGGTCTTGGTTCTGTTTCTATTAGTGAACAACCCCCTTCAGGCGAGCTTCCAAGGTCCGTACAAGGTAATTAAGAAAATAGACCCTCTGAGCTATGTTATCGAAACCCCTGATAGGAGGAAACCGAGCCAGTTGGTGCACGTTAGTGTGCTGAAAGGTTATCATGAGGCAAAAGCCGCGTCAGTCGGTGCTGTCACGAAAGCAAATGAGGCCGTAAGGATTGATAATGAGGGGCCCGAGCATCTTGAAAAGATAAACATAGTGCCCACCAGACTAGAGAACTCTGTTATTTTGACCAATTTTCATGATAAGTTCAGGCATCTGGAGCCTGGACAGAGGGAGCAGATGACAAAGCTAATTAACTGGCATGCAGATTTATGCCCAGACGTTCCGAAGAGATGTGAGGGAACAACACATGATGTTATTGTTATTTCAGCTCAGCCTATTAAGCAGCCCCCCTATCGGGTGAATGTGGAAAAGAGCAAGCTAGTGGAAAAATAAATTGAACACATGCTAGCTGCTGGTATTATCCAGGAATCTTCCTCAGCATGGGCATCTCCATGCGTGGTTGTCCCGAAGCCTGATGGTAGTGTAAGGTTTTGTACAGATTACAGGAAGGTGAATGCCATCACAAAGACTGATGCTAACACTATCCCAAGGGTGGAGATTGCTTTGATAAAGTAATGAAATATAATGTTGGAAAATGCATGATCATGCACTTTGACTGTTATCTAAATGGGGAGAAAATTCAAAAATCTGAGATGCAAAGGGATTTGGTAGTCCTTGTGCAGAACACTCTGAAGGTTAACTTGCAGGATAAGTTGTGGTGAGGAAGGCAAGTGCAATGTTAACATTCATTTCAAGAGGTCTAATATACAAACCAGGGATATGATTGTGTGGTTTTATAAAGCACTTGTGTGGCCTCACCTTGCGTATTGTATACACGTTTGGGCTCCTCTTCTTAGAAGAGATGTGCTGGCGTCCGAGAGGGTTCAGAGGAGGTTCACAAGGATGATTCCAGAAATGAAAAGGTTATACTACGAGCCATTGATGGCTCTGGGTCTGTACTCACTGGAACTTAGGAGGGTGAGGGGGGATCTCATTGAAACCTTTCGAATGTTGCACGGCCAAGGCAGATTAGATAATGAAAGGATGTTTCCCGTGGTGTTAGTGTCTCGGAGAAGAGGGCACAGCCTCAGAATAGAGCGGTGTCCATTCAAAACAGAGGGTGGTGAATCTGTGGAATCTGTAGCCACGTGTAGCTGTGGAAGCCAGGTCGTTGTGTGTATTTAAGGTAGAGGTTGATGAGTTCTTGATTGGACATGGCATCAAAGGTTACGGGCAGAAGGATGGGAAATTGAGTTGAAGAGGAGAATAAAAGGATCTACTATCATTGGATGGCGGAGCATACTCGGTGGGCCAAATGGCCTAATTCTATTCCTATGGTCTTATGGTCTGAAGGTCTTATAGTAAAGGCAACGTGTAAATACATATACTGTACAGACAGCTGGTATGCCTTATGTGCATGATTATCTGATGGCATGGGCACGACATAGAGTTGCAACTTCACAGGCATCCAATACCACTCTCAGAGTTCAGGAAAGGAAGAACTGAACATTCAATGCAATAGCCAAAGCGAGAGCTGATACGGGAAAGACAGGGGTTGATGCATTACCAGGAATCCGAATGAGATTGCAGGCAACACCAAACAGCACACTAGGTCTCACCCGCTACGAATTATTGATGCAGCGAGCCATGTGACTCCCTTTTGGGGCAATCACCGGTAGTGGTTAGCTGAGGACTTACAGGGATAGAATGACAGCATGTGAAAAGCCTTTGTAACTGATGGATAGGACAACAGATGGTAAATTTAAAAAGTGACACTTGTGTCTGTGTGCAGAATCGGCGAGGCAGCCAGTGGAGACAATGGACGCAGGTTAAACCATCCGACTCACATTCTTGTTGCTCCCAGATACAGAGTAGCGGATCGAGTGTACCAGTAGCTGTGTAATTATAGTGAACCAGAAATATTAACACCAGCTGGCCGCACCAGATGTAATGCACAATGCAGTGGTTTATCTTTCCAAGCGCACACATCATTGAACTTTTAGGATAAAATAAATCTGGGAAAAATTATTGGATATAACTTATTACTGTGAAATAAAGCTAAAGAACTCGTTCTTTAGTGAGCAGTCTTATTTCAAAGTAATGTTATTGATGAAAAGTATACACAAGAACTACAAACAAGTGTGCCTTTGCAAATAAATTCATAATCTCTTTGAGTTTATACATTGTAATGTTGGTGCATTCTTCATACAAGGCGCATAGACACTTCGATGGCTTCCTTGAGATATGTATACGTGAAAGGTTTGAGAGTATTTTTTCCACAAACGACCATACCTTTCACTTTCTGGTAGGGATTGGGCTTTAGTGTACTCTATCACCGAATTGATGATCTTCCAGAGCTCTTCAAAGTTCGAAGTTTAGTTTATTGTCAAAGTATGTACTTGTCACTATTTACTACCTTTAGACAATAAAGGAATAAAATAGATTTTATGAAAATTATAATAACAAAGACTGACAAACAACCAATGCGTAAAAAAGAAAAATATTATAAATAAATAAATAAATAGATAGATAGATAGATAGATAGATAGATAAGTAAATAAATAAATAGATAGATAAATATATATTGAGTTGTAGAGCCCTGGAAAGTGAATCTATAGGTTGTGAACTCAGGTCATCGTTGAAGTGAATGATGTTATCCACACTGAATTAGGAGCCTGAAGTTTGCATGGTAATAGTTATTCCTGGACCTGATGTAATTGGGCCCAAGGCTCATGTGCCTCCTGCCGGAAGGTAGTAGCAAGGAGAAAACGTGGCCTGATGATGGGGATCTTTTCATGTGGCAGCTCATCTTGTAAGTGTGTTCATTGATGGGGCGCCTTGGTGTTTACATACAGATTTCCTTTCTTATATATCTTTATGTTTGTCTCCATGTGTGTTCCTGGGATTAGCCAGCAGAACAGAGTACTCTGCCACACAACAGCTCGGAATGGTCCCCAACAACGACCCTTTTCCTTTTCCGTCCCTTTCTAGCCCTTCTTTGCAAATGTACAGGTCACAATGACACAGGCGATCGTCTCATCGTCATAGCAATAGATCCGAGGGCGGTGTGTTGGGCAAGATGGCGCTGACTGTGTAAGAAGGATATGAAATGGAATGCCCTGTGGTCAGATCTGTTTTCCTGAGATACTTTGCTCCCATGGTGGCTTTAATAAAGGAAACATCTTACAGGATGTTTCTAAGGAAACACAAACATTGTTTACTAGATATACCCTCTGGCCAGAACCGTGCAGTTTATCACCTTTGTCACATTCTAGCTGAAGGTGTAGAGTTCACATTTCCTGTTTATGATGCTGAAGTGCTTTTTGAAGAACTGCGAGCAATTGCTGTAGACCACGGTTAGATTTTTACTTTCAAAATGAAACCCATTTTCTGTGAAGACGCCGAGGAGCTTCGTGCCGTCTTACATTAAGCTGATGATTGATCTTCCATCAGCTTTGATGTTAGACTGTTAGACTTGGAGTCAGGCGGTGGTGGGGGGTGGGGGGAGGGTGTGTGTGTGTGAGTGAATGAGAGAGAGGGTGAGAGAGAGAGAGAGAGAGAGAGAGAGAGAGAGAGAGAGAGAGAGAGAGAGAGAGAGAGAGAGAGAGAGAGAGAGGACAAAATGGTGGACTTCCCCAGTGGCCGTCAGTCTTTGTCTTTAACAAAGCTGATGATATTTCAGCAGCTTTTAAACATAGAAGCATAGACAACCTACAGCACAATACAGACCCTTCGGCCCACAAAGTCGTGCCGAGCATGTTCCTTCCTTGGGCTTACGCATAACCCTCTATTTTTTCTGTACTCCATGTACCTATCCAAACCTCTCTTAAAAGACCCTTTCGTATCTGCCTTCACCACCGTTGCTGGCAGCCCATTCCACGCACTCACCATTCTCTGAGTTAAAATACTTACCCCTGACATCTGCTCTGTACCTACCCCCAGCACCTTAAACCTGTGTCCTCCTGTGGCAACCTTTTCTGCCCTTGGAAAAAGCCTCTGACTATCCACGTGATCAATGTCTCTCATCATCTTATACACCTCTCATCCTCCATCGCTCCAAGAAGAAACGGCCGAATTCACTCAACTATTCTCATAAGGCATGCTCCCCAATCCAGGCAACATCCTTGTAAATCTCCTCTGCACTCTTTCTATGGCTTCCACATCCTCCCTGAAGTGAGGCGACCAGAACTAAGCACAGTACTCTAAGTGGGGTCTGAGCCAGATCCGATATATCTGTAACAGTACCCCTATATTCTATAATATATTCCACGAGTAATGAAGGCCAATACACCGCCTGCCTTCTTAACCACAGCGTCAACCTGAGTAGCTGCTTTGAGCGTCCTATGGACTGTGACCCCAAGATCCCTCTGATCCTCCACACTGTCAAGAGTCTTATCATTAGTACTATATTCTGCCAGCATATTTGACCTACCAAAATGAACCACTTCACATTTAGCTGAGTTGAACTCCACCTGCCACTTCTCAGCCCTGTTTTGCATCCTATCAATGTCCCACTGTAACCTCTGACAGCCCTCCACACTATAAACAACATCCCCAAACGTTGTGTCATCAGCAAACTTAACAACCCATGCCTCCACTTCCTCATCCAGGTCATTTATAAAAATCACGAAGAGTAAGGGTCCCAGAACAGATCTCTGAGGCAGACCACTGGTCACCGACCTCCATGCAGAATATGACCCGTCTGCAACTACTCTGTGCCCTCTGCAGGCAAGCCAGTTCTGGATCCACAAAGCAATGTCCCCCTTGATATGTTAGTTGACACCGCAGTATCCGTATCGATAACTGACCTAATCTTGGGAACAACCGCACAGTCTGGTTACAAGTACCCTACTACTCTCAGAGTTCATGAATGCTGGCAATGATGAACTGAACTAAGCAGACGAAGAATTCCTCAGCCAAAGCGATAGCTGAGATGGGAAAGATGTGATTTACCAGGAATCCCAATGAGATTGCAAGGAACCCGGAACAGCACACACTGGTCTTAGCCCTTACGAATTATTAACGTGGCAAGCAATCTGATTACCTTATGGGTAATTCCCGGGTGCTATGAGCCGGGGACCTACAGGGATAGATTGACACAGTATGTGAAGGACATTGTAACCAACTTAAATTGTTGTAGGACCAACCACAACAGTAGCAGCACATTGCTGATCAGAGAGACGGAGGGCAGGGAGATAGACCTCGCACAGCTAGGTGACAACTTCCTGATGAGGGTGCTGCCTGAAAAGGCAGGGATTCTTCCCAGATCGATAGGACCACAGATGCTACTTTCAACAAGTGACACTTGTGTCTGTGTGCAGACTTGGCGAGGTAGCCAGTTGGTGCAGGTTAAACCGTACGACTCACCTTTTTGTTGCTTTCACAGACAGTGCCGGGGATCAAGTGTACCTAGTAACCGTGTAATTACAGAGAACCTAAGAGATAAACTCCAGCTGGCCCCGTCACACCTGAGCACAGTTGATGAAAATGCACCCACAGCAAACGAGAAGGCAGAAGACGCCGAGAGCATGGCAGAAAACCGTGAATTGCATGCAGAACTGTAGTGGTAATGATAATCTGTCATGAAGGTTGGTTGCTGCAGGTAGGCGATACGATGAATAGCATAGAATAGAAAAGATATTGGGAGACATTGATGGGAAGGGATTTAAGTTAAAGGAGTAACATCAGGTTAACAACTTCGTTGGCATGGCAGACTGAGAAAGAATGCACACAGCATCTGAAGGCTGTCACTCCCAGCCCGAATGGGGAGTGAATGTAACTGAGCAACTGCCCTTTCAGCAGTTGGACCGGCGATGGACTGGACAGTTTGGAAGGAACACACACAAAATGCTGCCTGGCCTACTGTGTTCCACCAACATTAAGTGTGTGTTGCTTGAATTTCCAGCATCTGCAGATTTCCTCGTGTTTGCAGTTTGGAAGGAGGTGCCAGAGGGAAGAAATCCTTCCAGTCATTCAAATGGAGACCACCAAAATCCTTTCCTGTAGATCGATGAGAAGGCCCGTGAATCTGATAAACTGATCTTGCAGGTATCCCTTAAAAGAGAGAGCTTCAGCTCGTAGAGAATGAAGGACTGAAGACAAGGAGAACGATTGAGCTGCAATCAGCGAGCAGGAGAAGAGCCAACACGCATAGGAATGAAGCTGCAGTTCTAAAGACTGTTGTTCAAATTTCTGGAAGAATCTCTCTGCTAAGCATTTTGTAAGTAGTGATGAGGGATGGTCGGGTAGATGTAGATGACATAAAGCGATTGAGGGAAATTCAGCGGTAGCGCATTTCTGCTGCTCTATTTGAGATGATCCTCCTTAAGGCTGGCCTTCCTTGTACAAAATTATTTTTGTCCTGGAAGACCAAGCGGAGGAATTGTTAGAGCGATTTTTGGGTTTAGCATATTTCAGCCACTAATCTTCAAACATCAATATAAATTGGAGATTTAATTCAGAAGGCTGCTATGCACAATAGGTTCCTAAGGGCCTTGAATGGCAGACCAGACAATGCTGATTAAAATTCATTTTGTCGTTTGTGGTGTGTATGCGAATCGGGAGATTGTAGCGGTGTGTTACACACAGCGCTGAAATAACGACACGCAGTCGGTGAGCTGCAGTTGCAAACGAGGTTTATTCAAACTTCGCGGCCTCGCTTTAAAGTCTTCCTGTTCCTGCCCTCCCCGGGCGGGAATGCTGTAGGGGGCGCGTATTCACAGTCCCGTCCCGTGCGCGGGCTTTTCCCCTTGCCGGTGAAGAAGGCCTGGCGCCCTTTTTGGGGCCGGCCTCAATGCCGGGGCGCGCTACTTTGTGAACCGGTTCGAGTGCGCTGGGAAGTGGTTCGCCAGAAGATGTGATGTTGGGTTTAGCACATAATGTATCGTGCCTCACTTTGGGTCAGCCAGACCGTCATCCAAAAGGGCCTCAATATGATGCCTGCTGTATCTGAATTTGTCAAATAATGAAGCAAATTCGTAGCTACCACTACTTTTTCAAGTGTCTTCATTCACATTTATCTACCTATCTATAGTTCTGTTTGACTGTCTATCTATTTTTCCGTCTATCTATCCTTTTTTCCGTCTGTCTGTATTTCTCTCTATCTATCTATCGATCTATCATTATATACCTACCTATCTATCTACCCACTTGCTTTAAGCAGTTTACAATCGTACCGGTTCCCAAAAAGAGCGTGGTAACCTGTCTAAATGAATATTGCCGAGAGGTACTTACCTTCACTGTGATGAAGTGATTTGAAAGGCTGGTGTTGAAGCATATAATCTCCTGTCTTAATGGTGAGTTGTATCTGCTCCAAATCACCTACCGAAGCAGTAGGTGTACAGCCGATGCTATCTCGTTGGCTCTTCACACAATCCTAAAACATCTGGACAGCAAACGTGCATACATCAGGATGCTCTTTATCGGTTACTGCTCAGAATTTAACACGACCATCCTCTTAAAGCTAATCAGTAAAGTCCAAGACCTGGACTCAATATCCCCTTGTGCAGTTGGTCCTGAATTTTCTCACTAGTAGGTCCCAGTCAGTGCGGATTAGCAACACGATTTCTGTCAGCACACGAGAACCGCAGAGATGTGGCCCTCTGTTATACTCGCTTTACACCCATGACTGTACAGCTCCAACATAATTTACAAATTTGCTGATGGCACTACTGTTGTGGGCTATAACAAAGGGGGTGATGCATCAGCATAGAGAGAGGTTAAAAATTTGGCTGAGTGGAGTAATAACAACAACCTCTCACTCAACGTCAATAAGATCAAGGAACTGATTGTTAACTTCAGGAGAGGGAAATCAGAGGTCCTCATGTCTGATCCAGTAGTCATCGGAGGATCAGACATGGAGAGGCTACAGAAGGACAAACAGATTGGAAGAACGGGTAAGAAAGTGGCAAATGAAATATAATGTTGGAAAATGCATGACCATGCACTTTGGTAGCAGCAGTAAATGTGCAGACTACTTTCTAAACGGGTAGAAAATCAGAATATCCGAGATGCCAAAGGACTTGGGAAGATCACCTGAAAGGTTAACTTGTAGGTAAAGTCGGTGTTGAGGAAGGCAAATGCAATATTAGTATTCATTTCAAGAGGTCTAGAATACAAGAGCAGGGATGCGATGCCGAGGATTTATAAGGCACTGGTGGAGGCATCACCTTGAGTATTGTGAACAGATTTGTGCTCCGTATCTAAGAAAAGATGTGCTGGCATTGGAGAGGGTTCAGAGGAGGTTCACAAGAACGATTCCAGGAATGGAATGGTTATCATATGAAGAACGTTTGATGGCTCCACGTCTGCACTCGCTGGAATTTAGAAGGATGAAACCTCTTGAATGTTGAAAAGCTCAGACAGAGTAGATGTAGATTGTGTGTCTCCCTTGATGGGAGATTCAAGGACAAGAGGGCACAGCCTCGGGATAGAGGGATGTCCATTTTAAAGATAGAAACGGAGAAACATCCTGAGGCAGCGTTTGGTGAGTTTGTAGAATTCGTTACCATAGGGAGCTGTGAATGTCAGGTCGTTGGATGCATTTTTGGCAGAGCTTGACATTTCTTTGATTGGGCACGGCATCAAAAGTTCCATGGAGAAGGCCGGGGAGATGGACTGAGGAGGGGACGAAAGGATCAGACATGATTGAATGGCTGAGCAGAGTCAATGGGCCAAATAGCCTAATTCTGCTCCTTGTCTTATGTATTATCATGACTGAACGAATATCCATCTCAGCCACAATCTCCTGCCTTCTCCCAGTATCCCTTCACGCGTTGCCCAATCAAGAATCTATCAACCTCTCCCTTAAATATACATAGAGACTTGGCCTCCACAGCTGCCTGAAGTAAAGAATTCCACAGATTCACCTCTTTCTGGCTGAAGAAAGTCCTCGTCATTTTCATTATAAAAGGACTCCTCTGTATGCTGAGGCAGTGTCCTCTGGTCTTCGACTCCACCGCCACTGGAAACACTCTCTTAACATTCACACTATTAAGACTTTTCACCATTCAAAAGGTTTTAATAAGAGCTCTCTTCATTCTTCTGGAATCTAGTGAATACAGGCTCAGAGGCATAAAACACTCTTCACAGGACAAGTCATTCAATCCTGGAATAATTTCTGTGAGCCTACTTTGAACACTCTCCAGTTTCTGCACATTATTACTAAAAATGGGAGGCCCAAAACTATTCGCAAAATCCACAAGTGTGGCCTCACCAGTAATGAAGTTTCAACATTACGTCCAGAGGCTTGTCGTGTTCCACAGGGGTTTGTGTTGGGATCGATTCCTTTTTACATTATATGCCAATGATTTCGATGATGGAATCGATAGTTTGGTTGCAATGTCTGCAGACGATATGAAGATAATTGTTGGGGCAGGTATTGCTGAGGAAATAGAGAGGGTACAGAAGAATTCAGACAAATTAGGAGAATAGGCATATGGATTTCGCAGTGTCAGGTGGAATACAGCTTCGGGAAGTGTATGGTCATGCACTGGGAGTAATGGAAAGATTGACTATTTTCTGACTGGAAGGAACATACAAACAGCTGTCATGCAAACGTACAGGACTGCCAGTGGTCACCAACCTTTTTTGCTCGCCGACCGGTTTAATATTGACAATATTCTTGCCGACGAAGGGGTGGAGGGTGGGAGGTGGGTTGGGAGTGTTAATCACGCCCCGACTATAGGCGATAAGTCAACTCTAAGTCACTTATAAGTGGCTAATACACTCAATTTCTTTTCTGAAAGGGTTTACCTAACGAATTTAATATTAAACACACAGCGCATATTTTCCTCGCATGAATATAGTGATAAGTCAGTTATAACTCACATATAAGTAAATAGCATCATGACATTTTAAGTAACGATTGGATCTTAAACACACAGCGCATGTTTTCCTTGTATGAACATATAAAATCATTGCAACACACCAGTGAGAGGACAAGGTTAGTGCCGGGGGCGCGGCGGTTGCAATCCGGAGAAAGCGACAGACCGAGCGTGGAGTAGGACAGGGCGCGTGCCTGCCCCCCTTGTAGGCAGGTAGGATCTATCGACCGACAAAGGTTTCGCTGGAGGGATGACTTTCAATAGACCGCAGCGAGGTAGCTGCTCTGCCTATTACGAAACCCTGAGCGCGAATTAGGTCGTCTGTAAATATTTTATCACCGGGTTCCCCATGAACATTCGGTGTGGTGAACTGGTTTAGAGACGGCGCCCATCTGTTCGCGCTCCAGGCTGGTAGCATTGGCACTTCCCGCCAGTCACGCGAGACGGCCGGTTACCCGAGGCCAACCAGTGATCCCTGGCTCGAGGGTATCACTGCGTTTAGGCGACTGATGACCTCAGGCAAATGCGATGTTAGCACTCATTCCAAGAGGACTAGAATATAAAATCAATGATGTAATGTTGAGACATTTTAAGCTCTGGTGAGGCCTCATCAAGAGTATCCGGAGCAGTTTTGGAACCCTTATCTTACAGAGGAGCTGCTGAAATTCGGGAGGTTTCAAAGGAGTTTCACGAAAGTAATTCCAGTATTGAATGACGGGTGAGCCAAAGAGGATGGGACACAGCATCAGAATAGAGGGACATCCTTTTACAACGGAGTTGGGGAGCAATTTCTTCAGCCAGAGAGTGGTGAATCTGTGGAATTCTTCACCACAGGCAGCCGTGGAGGCCTGGCCTCCAAGTCTCTTTTTAGGTGTACAAAACTATGAGGGGTATAGATAGGGTAAATGCAAACAGGCTGTTTCCACTTAAGTTTAGTGGGCAATAACCTGATTTCGTGCCTTAATGATTTCAGGGTTGACTGGCCAGATGGCCTACTCCTGCTCCTATTTCTTATGTTCTTAAGCCCTTTGTATTTCTCTCTAAAAATTCACCCGTAGATTTGGTCTTAACGTATTCAAAGCGTAGCAATGTTCTACGAGTTTCAGAAATGCTTTATGAAGCCTTATAACTGCAAAGATATAAGTGAGATTGTAGAGAAAGAATTTGAGATTGCGTGCGTGCATGTGTGTGTGTATGTGTGCATGCGTGCGTGTGTGCGTGAGAGACAGAGACAGTGAGAGAGAAAGAAAGGAGAGTATGTCTGTGGGTTGTGAATACATGCAAATGTGCACCAGTGCACTGCTCACTTCTTGTTTGGTTTCTGATGGTGGTAGATTTGAGAAAACCTTTAGCTGAGGTCAATTATAAGCCATAAATAAAACACAGGATGTGGATAAGAGAACAGTGATCTGTTGGTTAAAGTTGATAACATTTACAGAACTTACTATTTCTTATGAACCTATCACTTTTTATAGGTCTGTAAACATAATTCCGTTCGGTTGCAGTAACCTTACCCAATTGGACTATTCTTCATATGAATGTTAACGATTACCCCATGATTGAATTTAATTTTGTTTTTAGTTTGTGCAGGTCATTGCAAAGATTACGGAAGCCGAGATGGAATTAGCACCGTGCTTTTCTCATTTCCGATGTGAAATGCTTCGACATAGATATAGGCTTAGAATAGGACAGTATAGGAACAGACCATTCGACCTACAATGTTGTAACGAACCAGCTAAAAATTAAATTAAAACAACTCGAAATCTAATCCCTCCACCTACATAGCGGCCATAACTCTCCGTCTTCCTCATATTCATATACCTATCTAAGTGTCTCTCAAAAGCCTCGAATTTATTTGCCTCTACCATTACGTCAAGTGTACAAAACTATGTGGGGTATAGATAGGGTAAATGCGAGCAGGCTGTTTGCACTTAGGTTTGGTGGGACAACAACCTGATGTCATGGCTTAAAGGTGAAAGGGAAGAAGTTTAAGTGGAACGTGAGGGAAACCTCAACACTCAGTGGGTCGTGAGAGTATGGGATGAGCTGCCAGCACAAGCTGTCCATGCGAGCTCGATTGCAACGTTTGAGAGAAGCTTCGATAGGTACATGGTTAGTAGGGATAGGGAGGACTCCGGTGCCAGTGCAGGTCATTGAGAGTAGGCAGTTAAATTGTTTTTGGCATGGACTAGATGCGCTGAAGGAATTAATTCTGTGCTGTACTATATGCCTCTAAGTATTTAAGTATATTTAAAGCAGCGATTGATAGATTCTAGATTGGTCAGGTCTAATATATGGGGACTAGATGTCACTCTATTGATCCTGTCTAAGCCTCTCATAACGTTGTAACCTTCGTTCAGGTAACGACGAAGAACAGTGTTGAGATATACAGAATTTGAATCAGAATCAGGTAATCAGCTTGAATATCTTCGGTACATGTCGGGAAATTGGTTGTTTTGCAACGAGGCAGAAGCTGTTCCTAAAATGTTGAGTGCATTTTAGAGGGCATTTTGAGAAAACAGCGTGTCCTGTATTATGGCCGTTCTTAATGATGGAAAGACAGGTAGAGCGACAGATGCTGTAAGAGAACAATTTTCTGAATAACTATTGCCAGAGCCACCAACGGTGGCTTCGCTTTAGCTCGCAGCGGCTTTGACCGTGCAACTAATATTACAAATGTGTGTCTTGTTCGCTTGACATGTGATCAAAAATCCTGACGGACATTTGTAATATAAGATATTACAAATGCTGTCCATTGTTTCACTAATCCCAAGGAACACCATTTCGTTTCGATGTGTACAATGAGTGTGTACGGTTGAGTTAGAAATAAACCTGAACATGAACTTGAAAATTGTTACCACGTTATCTGGTAGACCAGCTAATCTGATATGTTTTATGTCTGAAAGCCTCTTGAAGCCTGCATGGAAAAAAGAGAAACCCATCCCAGAGAAATAAAATTCATTAAAATACAGGGAATCATCGGGTATGGCGGGAAACAGGAGATTGTGGTTGAGAGGAATATTAGATCAACCACGATGATATGGCGGAGCAGACACGATGGGCCAGGTGTCATAAATATGCTCCTATGTTTTATGGTCTTATGGTCTTATTTGCTGACTTTACTATATTATTTGCTGTGTAACTTAGTTTAAATAAACATTCTCAATGGATAGAGATACATGCTATTCCACTGACCAGCGTTACCCCAGGTTAGTGGCTCGTAGCGGAATGACCATAAGACCATGAGCAGAACGAAGCCATTTGGCCTATCAAGTGACCTCCAACATTTTATCATAGGTTGCCATTTATCACAGAATGACATTCATAGTAGATTCCTTATGAGGAATAAGATAAAGTTACGTGGAACTGCATACGCACAATAAATTAATTTTGAAGGAGCAACCGGTACCTCCTCTGAATTTTAAAAAGGTTGATAAATGAGAATTAAATTACATGATTAGTAAAATTAAAAATGCATTGAAGCATAGAAATAATCTCAATTGATCGCAGAGACACTTTGACATCAACTTCTGATAAAGGTCACATGATCCTACAATTGCTAGATGTCCAGCAGCTCTCACAGGGAGAGAAACAACATTTTTATTTTCTAGTTAGAATTAGTATCAGTGTTTTGAGGAATCTGAAAAAGATTAATGTCTGCTGTTCAATTTGGAGAGGACAGGCTGGAATTTGACTCCTACAAGACCCTAATTGAGCAACATGAAAACAATATATTAGCCACGTTTGCAAATAAGGACAACAGGATTAATTTAAAATTATGGCACAAATGGACCGACCAGATTCCGGTTTATCTACAATGAAATAATGAAGCGGAATAGATTGTAATCATTTGGTGGGAGACACTTTTTGTCAATGGTTAAGAAGCCTACGTCTGGAATGAAGCATTTTAGCAATCTGTGCATTGATCAAAACTAACCATCTGCTAAAAAGGGCGAGTAATATATTTGCCCTGAGGGGAGTTCTAATAGTGGCTCATTATCAGCGATTAATCAGAAGCCAGTACTTATAATAGGAATACTCTCATATAATACATGTTTTTACCTTCCAGCCTTACTTTCTTTTAAAACTTTAAAGCATAAAAGTCATGTTGAAGTAGGCATCAGAGGGTTTTTGAATCATAAAATGTTGGTTAAATCACAGAACGTTGGTTTGCAAGTGAAACAGGCTATCAAGAAGGGAATTGGATAGCTGGCCTTCATTGTCTGAGGGATTGAATTTAAAAGCAGGGAGGTTATGCTGCAACTGTACAGGGTACTGGTGAGGCTTCACCTGGAGTACTGCGTGCAGTTCTGCTCTCCCTACTTCAAGAATGATATACTGACTTTGGAGGCGGTGCAGAGGAGGTTCACCAGGTTGATTCCAGAGATGAGGGAGTTAGACTATGAGGAGAGATTGTGTCGCTTGGGACTGTACTCGCTGGAATTCAGAAGAATGAGATGAGATGTTATCGAAACATATAAAATTATGAAAGGGATAGATAAAATGGAAGCAAGAAAGTTGTTTTTTCCAATGGTAGTAATACCAGAACTAGAGGACACTGCCTCAAGATTCAGAGCAGTAGATTTAGGATGGAGATGAAGAGGAAGCACTTTTCCGAGAGAGTGGTGAATCTTTGGCATTCTCTGCCCAGTGAAACAGTGCAGGCTACGCCAGTAAATATATTTAAGACAAGTCTGGATATATTTTTGCATAGAAGGGGAATTAAGGGTAATGGAGGAGGGTGAAGGCAAGTAGGTGGTGATGAGTCCATGGCCATATCAGCCTTCTTACTGAATGGCGGAGCAAGCTCGGCGGGTCAGATAACCAGCTCCTGCTCCTATTTCTTATGTTCTTAAGCCCTTTGTAATTCACTCTAAAAAGTCACCCTTAGTTTTGTTTTTTAACAGATTCAAACTGTACTGGTGCTCTCCGAGTTTCAAAAATGCGTTATGAAGCCTTAGAACGGCTAAGATGCAAAGGAAATTCTTGAGAATGCAAGGGAGATTGTGTGTGTGTGTGTGTGTGTGTGTGTGTGTGTGTGTGTGTGTGTGTGTGTGTGTGTGTGTGTGTGTGTGTGTGTGTGTGTGTGTGTGTGTGTGTGTGTGTGTGTGTGTGTGTGTGTGTGAAATGAAAATTCACGTTTGTGGGTTTGTGGGTTGTGGATATCTATAAATGTGCATCAGTGCACTTCTCACTTCTTGTTAGCACAGGATGTACTTGAGGGAGCGGTGATATGCTAATTAAAGTTAATAACATTTTCAGAACTTATTAATTGTTAAGAACCTGTCACTTTTTTGAAGTCTAGTAAACTAAATTACGTGCGGTTGCAGTAACTTTGCCCATTTTGACTCTTTTTCATAAGTGTGTTAACGTTTTAGCCCAGGGCTGAATATAATTTTGTTCTCAATTTTTTTTAAATTTTTTTATTAGTTTTTCAAAACATTTTACAAAATTAAAAACCCCAAATCCCAATGAGGAGCATTAATATAGAGCAAGGTTAAGCATACAATAACAATATGCTACACAGGAAGAGAATTTAACAAAAAAGCACCTAAATTAAGGACAAGTGAGCTTAGTGTCCTCCCCAAACCCCACAACACAAGAAAAAAAAAATACAATTCCAGACCAACCACCACACAATATAGAGAGTATAAGTCCGGACAGTCAAACTCCCAGACTGTAAATACACTTAGCAACAGAGGATAATAATGCCTACTACCAGAAAAAAAAGGGAGCTGAAAGCAAGGGACTGAAAAGAAAAAAAATCCCTAGTCAAGAGGAAGGTTATGAAAGTACTCGATAAAAGGCCCCCAGATCTTATGGAACTTTAAATCCGAATTGAGAACTGAATAATGAATTTTTTCGAGGTCCAAGCAGGCCATAATGTCGTTAAGCCATTGCGCATGAGTGGGCGGGGCAACATCTCTCCATCTAAGGAGGATCAAGCGTCTCGCCAGGAGAGAGGCAAAGGATAGTATTCGGCATTTGGTCGGACCCAGACATAAATCTGTCTCGCCCCAAAAACCGAACAGAGCAATTAAGGGGTTAGGTTCTAGGTGCTGATTCAGAATACCCGATAGTGTAGTGAAGACATCTTTCCAGAATTTCTCCAAGCTAGGACAGAGCCAGTACATATGGATGAGAGAGGCCACGCCCCTCTTGCATTTATCACAGAGCGGACTAATGCTAGGGTAGAATCGAGATAGTTTAGATTTAGACATATGGGCTCTATGAACAATCTTAAACTGTAAGAGACAATGGCGAGCACAAAGAGAGGTTGAGTTAACCGATTTGAGAACTGAGTCCCAGCTCTCCTCGGATAAGGAGATATTTAAATCCTGCTCCCAGGCCATTTTAATTTTATCCACAGGGGCCCGTCGTAAGGCTGCTAGTTTATCTTGGATAATTGAAATTAAACCTTTACCTAGTGGATTAATGGAGAGGAATAGGTCCATAGCATTTTTCGCAGGCATTTCAGGAAAGTTAGAAATTAAAGAAGCAGTAAAGTGTCGGATTTGGAGATATCTGAAAAAGTGAGCGTTAGGCAGGTTGAACTTAACAGAGAGCTGTTGAAAAGAAGCGAAGCGGTTATCAATGAAGAGATCTTCAAAATGTCTAATGCCCTTCCTGTACCAAACATGGAATGCTGAATCGAACGTGGTAGGTAAAAAAAGGTGATTATGTGCGACAGGGCTAGAAATGGAAAACCCCTGGAAACCATAGCATTTCCTGAACTGAGCCCATATACGCAGTGTCTCTAACCAGAGGATTAGCTATTGATCTGGGCAGACTGCTAGGGAGTGCAGAGCCAAGAAGTGCAGATATAGATAATTCTTTAGTGGAGCTCAACTCCATTGCCACCCAGTTAGGGCACTCAGGTTGACCGTGGAAGAAAGACCAGAAGGCAGCACAACGTATATTAGCTGCCCAGTAATATAAGCGAAAGTTAGATAAAGCCATGCCACCTTCTTTTTTAGATTTTTGGAGGTGGATTTTATTAATTCTAGAGCGCTTATTCTGCCACAGATATGACAAAATAACAGAGTCTAAGGAATCAAAAAAAGATTTAGGAATAAAAATTGGGATAGATTGAAATAAGTATAAGAATTTGGGGGAACATACATTTTGACAACATTGATACGACCTACCAAGGACATAGATAGAGGTGACCATTGTACCAGATTCTGTTTTGTAGCATATGAGAGGTTGACAAAGTTTTCACGAAAGAGATCTTTAAACTTCCTTGTGACTGTAATTCCAAGATAAGGAAATTGATTATGGACTACTTTAAAAGGGAGATCTCGAAATATTAGTTCTTGTGCTTCTTTATTAATTGGGAAAAGTTCACTCTTATGTAAGTTGAGTTTATAGCCAGAGATCTGGCTAAACTGGTCAAGAAGTGAAAACATTAGCGGTAAGGATGTAGACGGATATGAGAGAAAGAGTAGTAAGTCATCAGCATAGAGAGAGACTTTATGTTCAACACCCCCTCTCCAAATCCCGGTCAGTTCAGGACATTTTCGAAATGCTATCGCCAGAGGTTCTATAGCCAAATCAAAGAGAAAGGGACTTAAGGGGCATCCCTGACGGGTGCCACGTTTGAGATTGAATACTTGGGATTTCTGAAAGTTAGTTAGAACAGAAGCAGTAGGACACAGGTACAGCAATTGGATCCAAGAGATGAAACTTTGGCCGAGGTCAAATTTTTCTAAGACTGCAAAAAGGTAGTTCCACTCTATACGATCAAATGCTTTCTCCGCATCAAGGGAGATATCACATTCTGGAGTCCCAGTTGGAACTGAGTATAAAATATTAAATAGACGCCGAATGTTAAAAAAAAGGGAGACGGTTTTTAATAAAGCCTGTTTGGTCATCAGAGATAATGGAGGGCACAACGGTTTCTAATCTATGAGCCAACACTTTAGCTCAGATCTTTACATCAACATTAAGCAGAGAGATGGGTCTCTGTTGGGTCTTTGCCCTTTTTTAAAAGAAGAATAATAGATGCCTCATTGAAAGAGGGTGGCAATTTGCCGTAGTTAAACGAATCAGATAATACTGAAAGCAACTGAGGAGAAAGAAGTGAGGAGAATGATTTATAAAATTCCACAGGGAACCCATCAGGTCCAGGAGATTTCCCTGAGGACAGTGCAGAAATTGCAAAAGATATTTCTTCTAGTGATATAGGCGCATTAAGTTTGGCTTTGAAATCAGATGAAAGTGAGGGGATATTCAGATTCTGTAAAAATTGATCCACAGAGGTATTGTCATTCAGGGATTCAGAGGAATAAAGCCGAGAATAAAAATGTTTAAATGCGTCATTAATTTCTAAATGATCCGATGTAAAGTCTCCGTTCTGCTTCCGGATCTTTGTAATATGTTGTTTGGCTTTAGAACGCCTCAGCTGATTGGCTAGGAATTTACCAGACTTATCCCCATGAATGTAAAAGCGGCTCTTGGTTTCGAGAAGTTGGCGTTCGACAGGTTGAGTGGACAGAAGGTTAAATTTAGTTTGGAGTTCAACGCGCTTCTTGTATAATTCAGGGTTCTTAGTTTGGGCATATAATTGATCCACATCTTTAATCTGGTTAATGAGGTCTGCTCGATCTGCACTGGATCTTCTATTGAGATTTGCTGTGTAAGAGATTATTTGACCCCTCAAATATGATTTCATGGCATCCCAGACAATCTGGGATGGCACTTCAGGTGATGTATTAGTGTTAGAATAGAAGGTTATCTGGTCTTTAATAAATTTTACGAAATCATCATCCGATAATAAAGTTGAATCGAACCGCCAGTGTTTGTTCCTCTGAGGGAGACCGGGTAAGTTCAGAGAGAGGGTAATTGGGGCATGGTCAGAGATCAGTATACTCTGATAGTCACAAGTGTGGGCAAATGGGATAAGTTGGTTATCGAGTAGGAAATAGTCAATTCTAGTGAAGGTATGGTGAACATGTGAGAAAAAGGAATAATCTCTCTCCGTAGGATGGAGGAAACGCCATATATCAGAGATACCAAAATTAGAGAGAAACGACTGAATAGCTAAGGCAGATTTGGTAGGTGATCTGGTAACAGAGGACGATCGGTCCAGTTTAGGATCCAACCAATAGTTAAAGTCACCACCCAATATAAGAGAGTATGAGTTTGTCTGGTAGTGAGGAAAAAACCGTTCAAAAAAGGTAACATCATCAAAGTTGGGGGCATACAGGTTTGCTAGTGCAACTTTAGTGTTATATAGTTTACCAGAAACAATAATAAAACGGCCGTTTGTGTCCGATATTTTATTATGGAGTTCAAACGGAATATTTGAGTTAATAAGAATGGAGACTCCCCTAGCTTTAGCGGCAAAGGAAGAATGAAAATGCTGACCCGCCCACTTGGACAGAAGCCGGGAGTTATCGAAACAACGGATATGAGTTTCTTGGAGGAAAGCAATGTCAGCTTTGAGTTATTTAATATGTGAGAATACCTTCCTCCTTTTAACAGGGTGGTTCAGTCCCTTTACATTCCAGCTCACAAATTTAAGTGCACTAGCCATTATCAATTACTAATGCATAAAAGGCAGCAGGCATATAAAAAATCAAGCGGTACAATAGCAGTCTGGGAGCAGAGATGTAAACATAGATTCGTAAGGTCAAAATATAAACATGTCCTAAACAATAAAGAAATGTTGGAACTGGAAAATGCACCCCACCCACACAACCCAAAACTAGACGGCTACCAAAACAAGTAGCTAGCTCTACCAGAAAAATTAACCCAAATACAACTTCCAGATCTGTGTCATTGACAGCAGTTCCGTATAAATGCTATAACAAACAGTAACTAGTTTATGCACTAGAAAACATAACTACAGATTAGAACACCTTCTGCCGAGATTTATAACTTAATACAGAGCGAATCGGAAGAAAACCAAAACTAACCTACCCGCGAAATATTATAGAAGAATAAAGTAAGAGAAAGGGGGGAAAAAAGGGTAAGAAGGAAAAAGAAAAAAAAGAGGAAGGGGAGAATTATAAATTCAAGACGAGTATTTATCAACCGTTTACCGAGAAGGGAGAAAAAAACATTCAGAGAATGGAAAAAAAAGGGGGATGAAGAAAAGAAAAAGATAAAATAAATAAGTATTTAAAACAGAGGAAAAATAAATCAGCAGTTGAACTGTGAACCGACAAACAGGGAGGCCTTCACTAAAGACTTCAAACCTCCAAAACAAGTCAGATTTAGTTGTAGAACTCTGCAGGTAAAGTTATACAGAGGTAAAAATAGATTACACACACACCAAATCCCGGGAGAGATTGTCAACAGCCTTTAGAGTTTCAGTGAATAATGTCTGAGTGATTCAAGTGAATTCCGAGTCCAGAGAAAGTAATTTTACTACGAGGAGTACTTATCCACCATTTTAGGAGGTCCGATCAGATTCCGAAGATGACTGGATAGCCGGAAGACTTGCCACAAACGCTTCAGCTTCCCTCGCTGATTTGAACCACTTGAATTCCCCGGTATTAAACTTGATTCTTAGGTCAGCAAGATTACGAAAGGAAGGTTTGAAACCACGATCAAAAAGCACTTTCATTACGCCTTTATACTCAGCGCGCATCTTTAAGGTCTGGGGTGCAAAATCTTCCACAAAGCGAATGGTTGTATCCTGGAAAGAAAAAGAGCCTCTGCGACGTGCCTCCACAATCAGACTGTGTTTTACCTGGTATTGATGGAAACACAAGATTACTGGTCGTGGACGGGATCCCAGAATTCCGGGAGAGACATAGACTCTGTGTGCCCGTTCCAGCTCGGGCGGGTTTGGAAGCAGATCCTTCCCGAATATCTCACAGAGAAACTCGGCGAAAAACTTCACGGTTGACCCCTTCTCAGTTGCCTCTGGTAATCCCAGAATTCTATGATTGCAGCGTCTGCTGCGATTTTCGAGATCCACCATTTTGGAAAGAAGTTTATTAGATTTTTCCTCTAAGCTGGAACAGAGAGTCTCCAAGTATCGAACCTGACTTTCTAAAGCTTCAGAAGTCGAATCGATGCGAGATAAGTGTTCAGCTTGTTTGTCCACTTTATCGTTGATCCGATCCAGTTTCTCTTCTAACTGTTCGAAAGCGGTTTTAATTTGCTTTAAGATTTCGTCTTGGAGATTTTCAAGCGCCTCCATCGTCACGTCCGACGAGGTCGTAGTTTCTTTTCTCCCGGATTTAGAACTCTTGCTAGACATTGCAGGTTAGATATATTCACAGGCAAGTAAGAGATACCGAAATAATTCCTAACTAAGCTTTATAAAATGGAGACATTTAGTGCAAAGGTAGCGACAGTAACGGAACAAAAGTTTGGAGCAACTAAGCGATCGCCATCTTACCGGAAGTCTGTTCTCAAATTTTATAATTCACTCCAAAGATTATGGAAGCCGAGGCTGAATTGACACAGCGCTTTTCTCATTTCCGATGTGGAATGCTTAGACATAGACAGAGGATTAGAACATTACAGCACAGGATCAGGCCATTCTGCACACAATTTTGTACCCAACTGGCTAAACAGTAAAAGAAAACAACTTAATAACTAATCCCTCCACCTACATAGTAGTCATATCTCTCCGTCTTCCTCATATTCAAATACCTACCTTAGCGCCTCTTAAAAGGGTCTAATGTATTTGCCTCTGCCATCATTCCAGGCTGCGAATTTCAAGTATACACCACTCTCTGCATAAACAATTTACCCCTCACACCCCTTTTGAACCTACCCCTCACCTTGAATGCGTGCTCTCCGGTATTAGATATTTCCACCCTGGAAAAATATATTCTCTGTCTACTCCTATAATCGTAAAAGCCTCTATCAGACGTACCCTCAGCCAACACCTCACAGCAGAAAACAACATCAAGACTGTCCAGTCTCTCATGATAGCACATGGCATCTAAACCAAGCAGCAACGTGGTAGACCTCATCTGCACTCTCTCCAAACCTCAGCAATCTATAATGAGGCGCCTAGAACTGGGCGCAATTCTCCAGATGTACCCAAAGCAGAGTTTCATAAAATTGCATCGTAACCTCTTGACATTTGCCCTCAATTCCTTGACTAATGAAAGCAAGCATTCCAGAAGCCTTCTTAACCAATTATCGACCTGTGTAGACACTCTCAAGGAGCTACAAACTTGGACCCCAACATCTCTCTGCTCATCAACACAGTTAAGGCTCTTGTCCTTAACAAGGTACTGTCTCCTTGCATTTGCCTGATCAATGTATCTGTGTTAAAAATTCATCTGACATTACTCTGCCCATTACTGGAACTGATCTATCTCGCACTGTACTCCTAGCCAGTCTTCAACACTATCCAAAACTCCATCAGTATTGGTATCATCCGCAAATTTTCAACCATTGCCATGTATATTTTATCAAGGGTATTTATATACATCACAAACAGCAGAGGTCCAAGCACACACCACTAATTGTAGGTCTCCAGCTCGAATTAATCTCTTCGACCATAACCATGCACAAACCTGTTCAGCAAATTCTCCGCAGACCCCATGTATCCTTATTTTCTCGATTGCCCCCATGAGAGAATTCGTGAAAAGCCTTATTGAAATACATGTAGACAAACCAACTGCTCTACCTTCATCAATTTCCCTCGTAATTTGTCAAATAAATCAATTAAGTTGGAACGACCATAAGACACATGAGCAGAAATAGGTCCTTCAGCACATCGAATCTGCTCTGCCATTCAACCATAAATTATCCTATATTCCCCTCCACAGCCCCACTCACCGGCCTTCATTCCATTACCTTTGATGCTCTATTCAATCAAGAACCTATCAAGTTCTGCCTTAACTCACCCAACGACTTGTTCTCCACAGCTGCCTGTTGTAACAAATTCTACAAATTCACTACCCTCTGGTTTAAACAATTTCTCTGCATTTCTGTTTTATATATGGACACTCCTCTATCCCGAGACTGTGCCAACTTGTCCTAGACTCCCCACCATGGGAAAAGAACCTTACACATCTACTCTGTCTTGAACTTTCAACAGTTGAAAGTTTTCACTGAGATCCCCCGCTCCCATCCTTTTAAATTCCAGCGAGTACAGACCCATAGCAATCAAACATTTCTCATATAATAACTCTTTCATTCCCGAAATCTCCCTTCTGAACGGCCTCTGGACTCTCTTCAAAGCTAGAAAATCTTTTCTGAAATGAAGAGACCAAGCTGTTCACAATATTCAAGCTGAATCCCCAGCAGTGCCTTATAAAGCCTCAGCATCACATACTTGTTCGTTTTCCCGAGATTTCTTGAAATGAATGCTAACATTGCACTTGCCGTCCTTACTACTGACACAGCCTGCAAGTTAACTTTAATGGTGTTCTGCACAAGGACTCCCAAGTCTCTTTGCGTCTCAGATTTTTGGATTTTCTCCCCGCTTTGAAAATAGTCTGCATCAATATTTCACCTACCAAAATGAATGACCGTATATTTTCCAGCATTCTATTTCATTTGCCACTTTCTTGCCCGTTCTCCAAATCTGTCTAAGTACTTCTGCAGCCTCCTGTTTCCTCAACACTATCTGTCCCTCCTCCAATATCGTCTGTAAACTTGTCAACACAGCCATCTATTCCATCGTCTAAATAATTGATGTACAGCATAAAAAAGAAGCAGTCCCTACACCAGTCACTGCGGGCACCACTAGTCACTGGCAGCCAACCAGAGAAGAATCCTTTTATTGCCACCCCCGTCTCCTGCCAATCAGCCAATACTTTAACCATGTCGGTAAGTTTCCAGTAATACCATGGGCTTTTAACTTGGTAAACAGCCTCATGTGTGTCACTTTGTCAAAGGCCTTTGGAAATTCAAAATATACAACATCCGCTGCATCCCCTTTATCTATACTATTTGTAATCTCCTCAAAGAAGTCCAACAGGTTCATCAGGAAATATTATCCCTTCCACAAACTATGTGACTTGTCCTATCTTGTCCTGTGTCACTAAGTACTCCATAACCATATCCTTATCAATTGACTACAACATCCTCCCAAACACTGAGGTCTATAATTTACTTTAGAACATGGAACATAGAACATAGAAATCTACAGCACATTACAGATTCTTCGGTCCACAACGTTGTGCCAACAATGTAACTTACACTCGAAACTGCGTAGAATTTCCCTACCACAAACCACTCTATTTTTCTAAGCTCCATGTAGCTATCTAAGAGTCTCTTACAAGACCCTATTACATCTGCCTCTCCCAGCATCGCTGGCAGTGCGCTCCACACACCCACCACACTGTGTGAAAAACTCACCTCAGACATCCCCCTCGTACCTAATTCCAAGCATCTTAAAATTATGCCCCTTCGAGTTAGCCGTTCCGGCCTTGTGAAAAAGTTTCTGGCTATCCACCCGATTAATATCTTCATCATGTTACACACCTCCATCAGATCACCTCTCATTCTCTGTCGTCCAAGAAGAAAAGGCCAAGTTCACTCAATCTATTCTCATAAAGCATGCTTTCCAATCCAGGTAACATCCTTGTAGATCTCCTCTGCAGTCTTTCTATAGTATGCACATACTTACTGAAGTGAGCTGACCAGATCCGAACTCAATGCTTCAAGTGGGGTCTAGATAAGGTCTTCTATTGCTGTAACATTACCTCACGGCTCCTGAACTCATTCCCACGGTTAATGAAGGCCATCACACCATAAGCCTGTAAACCATCACACTGTAAACCTGCGCAGCAGCTTTGTGTGTCCTATGGACACAGACCCCGAGATGTCACTGAACCTCCACACTGCCAGGAGTCTTATCTTCAATGTTATATTCTGTCTTCCAATTGCACCTGCCGAAATGAACCAGTTCAAACTTATCTAGGTTGAACGCCATCTGCCACTTCTCAACCCAGTTCTATATCCTATCGATGTCGCGCTGTAAATTCTGACAGCCTTCCAGACCATCCAGCCTTGGCGACATATCTAACTAATATCTTTCAGAAGCTCCAGCACATCCTCTTTCTTAATGTCTGTACATCCAAGCTTGTCAGTCCGCTGTAAATCAACCCACAATTTACAAGGTCCTTTTTACAGGGGAATACTGAAGCAATGTATCCATTAATACCTCCGCTACTTTTTCCGCCTCCATGCACATGCACTTCCGCTACTGATTGCTTCTACTTGCGCACAGGTCAACTTATTGCTCTTCATTTACTTGTTGAAAACCTTAATCATTCTCACCAAGGCCGTCTTGTGGCCCTTCTAGCTCTCCTAGTTTCTTTTTGAGCTCCTTCCTGCCACCCTTGTAATTTTCTAGAGCTCTAACAGTACCCCGTTTCCCCCTATCCCAAATGAATATGTTGCAAAAATTTCTGCTCCTATGTCAGGGCGCTGGAGCAGGGATCCAATCGCAGACCAGTATTGTGCACAAAGGGATATTAATTGAGTAACAAATTCCGAGGTGCCAACAAAGACTGCGTCAGAGTTCAGGCAAAGATCAAAACATTCAATGAAATCCAAAAACCAGAATCGGGAAACAGGCAGAGTCGATAATCAGACGGACAGAGTACAGATACAAATGCTGGAAAAGCTCAGGAAAATTCACTGGCACAATCTGGCAACGAACAGGTGAAAACACAGGACTGAAATACACTGAGCAACAAACAGAGAGGCGGATGAAAGGTGGTGCAGAATGAGACAGAAGTGGCAGCAAAACAGGTAATAATGAGAAACAGGTGAGAGACGGAGTACTCAGTAATACAGGGACCGGAGTAGAGCCGGAGCGGGGACAGCAGCACATGGGGCATGAAAACAAACAAGAGCACATGGCAATAAGAAAAAATATAGACTGACGGCTAAGGGGAAAACACACAAAAAGACAAAGTTCAACTGGAGGTACTGACATACTATCACTCTTCAGCGCCATGATAAAGGAGATAGTGTTATGATCACTACCTCCAAAATGATCTTGCCACCGAGAGATGTGGCACATGACTAAGTTCATTTCCCAATACCAGATCAATACCGTCTCTTCTCTAGTTGGGCTAGCTACATATTGCATCAGGAAACCTTCTTGAACACACTGAACAAACTCTACATCATCTAAACCCCTTGCTCTAAGCAGAAGCCAGTTAATATTAGGAAGTTAAAATCTCCTATTACAACAACCCTATAATAATTGCACCGTACCAGAATCTGCCTGCCTATTTGCTCCTCGATGTCTCTTGACTGTTGAAGGTTCTATAAAACCACCCACTTTCTCTTACCTTCCTCCATTTTTTAAAGAGTGGAGTGACATTTACAATTTCTGGTCCTCTGGCACCATGCCAAAGGTCCAATAATTTTTGAAGGAACATTACTAATGGTTTCATAATCTCAACCGCTGCCTCTTTCTGAACCTTTAGGTGCCGTTCATCTGGTCCGGGTAAGTTATGTGCTCTTAAGCTCTCATATTTCTGAGCACTTTCTCCCTTGTAATAGTATCTGCACTCACTTTTCTTCCATCACAGTCTTAAACATCTGGCACACTGCTCATGTCTTGCACAGTGACAACTGAGGAAAAATAGTAATTTAATTCATCTACTTTCTCCATCTCTCCCATTATTATTTCTCTGGCTTTTACTATCCACTGTGATATTGTTTACTAGCGAGCTTCCATGTTTCATCTTTTCCCCCCAGTGATTCTCTTGGATGGTCTCTGTAGGGGTTTACAATCTTCTCAATCCTTTGTCTTCCCACTAACTTTTGCTTTGTTGTATGCTCTCTCTTCTGCTTTTACTTTAGCTTTGCATTCCCTTGTCATCCACAGTTGTACTATTTTGCCATTTGAGTATGTCTTCATTTTTGGAATACGTCTATCCTGTACTTCTTTCATTTTCCCAGGAACTCACGCCATTGCTGCTCTGCAGTCACCAACAGAATCTCCTTCCAATTTACTTTGGCCAACTGCTCTCTCATACCACTGTGATTTCCTTTACTCCACTGAAATGGAGCTATGTGGATTTGGAAGCCATGGAGAAGGTGCAGAGGAGATTTACCAGGATATTGCCTGGTTTGGAGAACGAGTCATATGAAGCAAGGTTAGCAGAGTTGGGACTTTTCTCTTTGCAGCGTAGAAGAATGAGAGGGGACTTGATAGACGTCTACAAGATTATTAGAAGCATAGATGGGTGGATAGTCAGTACCTGTTTCCCAGGGCACCAATACCAAACACCAGAGGGCATATGTACAAAATTAAGGGAGGAAAGTTTAGGGGAGACATTAGGGGTAAGTTTTTTACACAAATGGTTGTGAGTGCCTGGAATGACTTGCCAGGGATGGTGGTGGAGACTAAAATATTAAGGGTATTTAACCGCCTCTTGGACAGTCACACGGATGAAGGAAAAATGGAGGGTTATGGAGTAGTATGGGTTTAGTGCTTTTTTTAAGGATTATATGGGTCGACACAATATGGAGGGCTGAAGGGCCTGTACTGTGCTGTAGTGATCTATGGTTCTATGGTTCTATGGAGATGCTGCTATATCAGACTTTACATTCTTCCTATCAAATTTCTAGTTAAACTCTATCATATTGTGTCATTTTTCGAGAAGGAATTCTGAGAATCAGAACGGGAGTACTGTGGGAGCCATTTTGATTTTTTTTCTTCTCATCGGGGTGAAGAGAGGCGGGACTGCGCAAGCGTGTGACGCGGGGAGTGAAGCGCAGAAAATTTAAAAGGAACTCAGCCTTATACAGCGGGCAGCGGAGTGAGCCGGGAGTGGAGTGAAGGTTTAAGGGCTTTGGCTCAACGGGCTTAGGCGGAAACGGGCGAGCCAAGGTAGGTTTAGTTTTCAATTTTTCCTGTTATTTGAGGAAAGGGGGAATTATGAGTTTGAGGGCAGCTTCTTGTTCTCGGTGTCAGGTGTGGGGGTCCTGGAGTCTCCTAGCCTCCCGGACGGCCACATCTGCACCCGGTGCGCCTAGCTGCGGCTCCTAAGGGACCGTGTTAGGGAAATGGAGCTGCAGCTCGATTACCTTCGTTTGGTCAGGGAGAGTGAAGAGTTGACAGAGAGGAGTTACAGGCAGGTGGTCACACCGTGGCCGCGGGAGGCAAACAGGTGGGTCACCGTTAGGAAGGGAAGGGGAAGAGTCAGGTACTAGAGAGTACCCCAGTGGCTGTACCCCTTGACAATAAGTACTCCTGTTTGAGTACTGTTGGGGGGGGGGGGGAACAGCCTACCTGGGGGAAGCAGCAGTGGCCATGCCTCCAGCACAGCTCCGGCCTTGTAGTTCAGAAGGGTAGGGAAAGGGAGTGGAAGGCAGTAGTAATAGGGGACTCGATAGTTAGGAGGTCAGATAGGAGTTTCTGTGGACGCAGTCAGGAGACCGGATGGTTGTTTACCTCCCTGCTGCCAGGGTCCGGGATGTTTCTGAACGCGTCCAAGATATCCTGAAGTGGGAGGGTGAGGAGTCAGAGGTCGTGGTACATATAGATACCAATGACATAGGTAGAAAAAGGGAAGAGGTCCTGAAAGAAGAATATAGGGAGTTAGGAAGGGAGTTGAGAAGAAGGACTGCAAAGGTAGTAATCTCAGGATTACTGCCTGTGCCACGCGACAGTGAGAGTAGGAATGGAATGAGGTGGAGGGTAAATGCGTGGCTGAGGGATTAGAACAAGGGGCAGGGATTCACGTTTCTGGATCATTGGGACTTCTTTTGTGGCAGGTGTGACCTATACAAAAACGACGGGTTGCACTTGAATCCTAGGGGTTCAATATCCTGGCGGGGAGATTTGCTAAGGCTACTGGGGAGTCTTTAAACTCGACTGGTTGGGGGGTGGGAATCAAATTGAAGAGATTAGAAGAGAGGAGGAGAGTTCACAAATAGAGAAACCTGGGAGACACTGTGTGAGGGAGGATAGGCAGGAAAGGATAGGCGATGTAAGGGAGAAGGAAGAAAAAGAGGATAGTAAAGTTGTTTGCACCATTAGGGATAAACAGAGAGTAAGATGCGGAGAATTTCTTAAATGTATTTATTTTAATGCTTGGAGCATTGTAAGAAAGGTGGATGAGCTTAGAGTATGGATTGATATCTGGAAATATGATGTTGTAGCTGTACGTGAAACATGGTTGCACGAGCGGTATGATTGGCAACTAAATATTCCTGGATTTCTTTGCTTCACGTGTGATAGAATCAGAGGAGCAAGAGGCAGAGGTGTTGCATTGCTTGTCAGAAAAAAAAATATTACTGCTGTGCTTTGGCAGGATGGATTAGAGGGCTTGTCTAGGGAGGCTATTTGGGTGGATTTGAGGAATGGGAAAGGTGTAGTAACACTTATAGGGGTGTATTATAGACCACCTAATGGGGAGCGAGAATTAGAGGAGCAAATTTGAAAGGAGATAATAGATATTTGTAGTAAGCACAAGGTTGTGATTGTGGGAGATATTAATTTTCCACACATAGACTGGGAAGCCCATTCTGTAAAAGGGCTGCATGGTTTGGAGTCTGTTAAATGTGTGCAGGATAGTTTTTGCAGCAATATATAGAGGTACCAACTAGAGAAGGGGCAGTGTTGGATCTCCTGTTAGGGAATGAGATAGGTCAGGTGACGGAGTTATGTGTTGGGGAGCACTTCGGGTCCAGTGATCACAATGCCATTAGTTTCAGTATAATTATGGAGACGGATAGGACTGGAGCCCGGGTTTGGATTTTTGATTAGAGAAAGGCTAACTCTTGAGGAGATGCGAAAGGATATAGAAGGAGTGGATTGGGACAATTTGTTTTATGGGAAGGATGTAATAGAGACATGAAGGTCATTTAAAGGTGAAATTTTGAGGGTACAGTTTCTTTATATTGCTCTTAGGTTGAAAGAAAGGTTAAAAGTTTGAGAGAGCAATGGTTTTCAAGGGATATTGGAACTTGGGTTCGGAAAAAGAGGGAGATCTACAATACAAATAGGCAGCATGGAGTAAATGAGGTGCTCGATGAATATAAAGAATGGAAAAGGAATATTAAGCAAGAAATTAGCAAAGCTAAAAGAAGATACGAGGTAGCTTTGGGAAGTAAGGTGAAAATAAATCCAAAGCGTTTCTACAGTTATATTAATAGCAAAAGGATAGTGAGGGATAAAATTGGTCCCTTAGTGAACCAGAGTGGATATTTATGTTGAGTCAAAGGAGATGGGGGAGATTTTGAATAATTTCTTTTCTTTGGTATTTGCGAAGAAGGATATTAAATTGTGTAAGGTAAGGGAAGCAAGTTGGGCAGTTATGGAAGCTATGATGATTAAAGAAGAGGAAGCACCGGCGCTTTTAAAGAATCTAAAAGTGGATAAGTATTCGGATCCTGACAGGATGTTCCCTAGGACCTTGAGGGAAGTCAGTGTAGAAATAGCAGAGGCTCTGACAGAAATATTTCAAATGTCATTAGAAACGGGGATGGTGCTGGAGGATTGGCATATTGCTCATGTGGTTCCATTGTTTAAAAAGGGTTCTACGAGTAAACCTAGCAATTATCGGCCTGTAAGTTTGACGTCAGTGGTGGGTAAATAAATGGAAAGTATTCTTAGAGATGGTATATATAATTATCTGGATAGACAGGGTCTGATTGGGAACAGTCGACATGGATTTGTGCGTGGAAGGTCACGTTTGACAAATCTTATTGAATTTTTTGAAGAGGTTACGAGGAAATTTGACGAGGGTAAAGCAGTGGATGTTGTCTACATTGACGTCAGCAAGGCCTTTGACAAGGTTCCACACGGAAGGTCAGTTTGGAAGGTTTAATCATTAGGTATTATAATTGAAGTAGCAAAATGGATTCGACAGTGGCTGGATGGGAGATGCCAGAGAGCAGTGGTGGATAACTGTTTATCAGTTTGGAGGCCGGTGACTAGTGGTGTGCCTTAGGGATCTGTACTGGGTCCAGTGTTGTTTGTCATATGTAGTAATGATCTGGATGATGGGGTAGTAAATTGGATTAGTAAGTATGCAGATGATACTAAGAAGGTGGCGTTGTGGATAATGAAGTAGGTTTTCAAAGCTTGCAGAGAGATTAAGGCCAGTTAGAAGAGTGGGCTGAAAGATGGCAGATGGAGTTTAATGCTGATAAGTGTGAGGTGCTAGAGTTTGGTAGGACTAATCAAAATAGGACATACATGGTAAATGGTAGGGCATTGAGGAATGCAGCAGAACAGAGCGATCTAGGAATAATGGTGCATAGTTCCCTGAAGCTGGAATCTCATGTGGATAGGGTGGTGAGGAAAGCTTTTGGTATGCAGACCTTTATAAATCAGAGCATTGAGTATAGGAGTTGGGATGTAATGATAGAATTGTACAAGGCATTGGTGAGGTCAAATTTGGAGTATTGTGTACAGTTCTGGTCACCGAATTAGAGGAAAGATGCCAACAAAATAGAGAGAGTACAGCGGAGATTTACCAGAATGTTACCGGGGTTTCAGCACCTAAGTTATAGAGAAAGGTTGAACGAGTTAGGTCTTTATTCTTTGGAGCGTAGAAGGTTAAGGGGGGACTTGATAGAAGTATTTAAAATAATGAGGGGAATAGATAGAGTTGTCGTGGATAGGCTTTTTCCATTGAGAGTAGGGGAGGTTCAAACAAGAGGATATGAGTTGAGAGTTAGGGGCCAAAAGTTCAGGGTTAACACGAGGGGGAACTTTACTCAGAGAGTGGCAGCTGTGTGGAACGAGCTTCCAGTAGAAGTGGTAGAGGCAGGTTCGATATCGTCATTTTACAAAATTGGATAGGTATATGGACAGGAACGGAATGGAGTGTTATGTGCTGAACGCAGTTATGTGGGACTAGGTGAGAGTAAGTGTTCGGCACGGACTAGATGGGACGAGATGGCCTGTTTCCGTGCTGTAGTTGTTATATGTTTATATGGTCATATGATCACTGGCTCCTAAAGCTTCCTTTACCCTAAGGTGCTTAATCGCCTTAAGGTGTGCATAGTATGGAGGGCTGTCAGAGGTTACAGCGGTACATAGATAGGATGCAAAACTGGTCTGAGAAGTGGCAGATGGTGTTCAGCCCATCTAAGTGTGAGGTGGGATCTTGGGGTTCAAGTACATAGGAGGCTAAAAGCAGCTGCGCAGGTTGACTCTGCGGTTAAGAAGGGCGTACGGTGTATTGGCCTTCATCAATCGTGGAATTGAATTTAGGAGCGGAGAAGTAATGTTGTAGCTATATAGGACCCTGGCCAGACCCAACTTGGATTACTGTGCTCAGTTCTGGTCGCCTCACTACAGGAAGGCGGTGGAAGCCATAGAAATGGTGCAGAGGAGATTTACAAGGATGTTGCCTGGATTGTGGAGAATGCCTGATGAAAACAGGTTGAGTGAACTCGGCCTTTTCTCATACACAGTCATGACCCCTCCTAGGGAACAAGACGCAGGGCCGGGACTCGTACACAGTACACTGAGAGACAGTTCTCCACTCAAGGTAGTGGCAAACAGCAAGATCTACCCAGCGGAGGCGAGGACACAAAGAGACGATTCCAACACAAAGTAGCGGCAAACGGTCGAACCTACCCAGCGAAGGCGAGGAGACAAAGAGACAGTTTCAAACAACGATAGACAGTTCCTTATCCAGACACAGTTAGGCTCCGGTCTTGCTGCGGAGGTGGAACTTTGCAGTGATGCAGGCAAGGCTTCAGAAGGAAGGGAAGGGAACAGTCCAGCCGATGAATCTGAACCCAGGAGCTATTTTTGTAGCCAGCCCAAAATGAGTATCCGGTCCCTCAATTAGAGCACCCAACAGAACAAGAGGGAACCGGAAAACCTGGAATAAGGAATAGGACCGGACCGTGAACCGGCATGCGGATTTTACGGACCGGTCCATGACAGGCTATGGAAGCCACAGAAAGGGTGCAGAGGAGATTTACAGGGATGTTGCCTGGTTTGGGGAACATGCCTTATGAAAACAGGTTGAGTTAACTTGGCCTTTCTCCTTGGAGCAACGGAGGATGAGAAGTTACCTGACAGACGTGTATAAAATGATGAGAAGCATTGATCCTGTGGATAGTCAGAAGCTTTTACCCAGGTCTGAAATGGTTGCCACAAAAGGACACAGGTTTAAGGTGCTGAGGAGTTGGTACAGAGGAGACGTAAGGTTTTTACTCAGTGTGGTGAGTGCGTGGAATGGGCTGCAGGCAACGGTGGTAGAGGCGGACACGATCGGCTCTTTTAAGAAAATTTTCGATAGGCACATGGAGCTTTGAAAAATAGAGGCTTGGGGAAGTCTAGTAATTTCTAAGTTAGGGACATGTTCGGCAGAACTGTGTGGGCCGAAGGGCCTGTATTGTTCGTCGGGTTTCTATGTTTTTGTGTTTCTATGAGTGCTATGAGTTCAGACCTTCCCAGAGCAGATCTTTGATTATTGAAACAACCTGGTAGTCTTGCCCAACGACAAGGTTCAGAATATAGTGTTTGCTTCAGGACATCCAGGGCACTGCTATTGTCTCCCTTATTCTGCCTGTGGCGTCTTGTAGAGAGAAGATTGGTATTGACTCTCCAATACCATGCTGTATGTGGTTTGTGTCTCAGTGTCATAGAGGAGGACAGACAACACTCAGGCCTGGACACTGTATATGATGGATGTGTGACTAGTAGGGTGGTAATTGAGGACATTAAGAACCTTATGTCTGGTGTGGCGGCGCCAGGATGGTGCGAGGACAGATGTGCGCAAAATGGCAGAGATGTGGGTGAGAGACAACTACTCTGGATTGGGTTTTGTGCAATAAATTGGAATTAATTAGAGAGTTTAAGGTAAAATAACCTTAAAGATAGTAAAGGTAGGACCAGTACAGAAAGGACGGTTTGCATCTGACCTAGAGGAGGACTAATCTTCTCGCGGGAAGGTTTGTTAATGCAGCACCATGGAGTTTAATCTAGAATTACAGGGGTGGGGAGTAGGAACCAGAATGCTAGAACAATTACTGGAAAGTTTGTTGAGGTAGTTATTGGTAAGACCTCAGACAAAGTTAATATAATGCCTTGGTAAAGGTTTTACTGCTAATGTTGTAGGGTATTGCATGGAATGGACTTTCTGTAGAAGCAGTGTTTGGGTTACTGTTAGAGATAAAGGGGGCTTTGGAATGTGGGCCATCCAATCAGGGGAGAAGGTTCACTTCCCAAAACACCCCTTTGCAGGAGCGGTTTTTACTGTACCTGACAATGGTGTGAGACTTAGCCTTTGATCGGCAGAGATGAAGAGAGAAGACGCTGGTGAGAACCGGTCATAGGATTCGATCTGGTGGGAAATGTGATTCAATGGAGCCAAGGCGCGGGAGTTGGTGAATATAACTTTTGGAAGATATGTGCTCCAACCTGTGCACATTTGACTGTTTAATTTTATTGGCCCTTTATGCTTTTTTCTTTCTTTTCCTTACCAACACTTTTAAGTTAACGTTCAGAAATATATTATGTTTGTATTCAGTGTGCGATTAGTTATTTCATGCCGACGGGCTATTGCAGGACAAGAACTCACACGAATTCACACAAACCGGGGTTTGGGCGGGAGATTCATCACAAACATGGTTTTGGTGACCAGAGTTCTATACACCCTAGCCATAGGTGTATGCAATAAAGGTGGGTTTATTGCTGCAAAATCCACGAGTTGGCTGGCTTATAAACAGGGGCAGTATGTAGTGAGGAGGGGCTGTTGATAGGGCATAGGTTCAGACAATAGGATGATTTGCAACGTAAAATGTGGACGAAACCGGAAAGGGTGAATATAGGACTGAAGATGTTGTATTTGAATGCGTGCAGTATACAGAATCATTGTGCATAGACCTAAGGAACTGCAAGGGTAAAAAGTTGTAGTGTTGTCCCCAAATTACAACGGGAGATAGACGATGCATGCCAAAAGGACAATGTTACCATAGTCATGGTGGATTTCAATATGCTGGTAGATTAGGGAAAATCAGGTTCGTGCTGAATTCCAGGAGGGGAATATCTACAGTACCTAATAAATGGCTTTTTAGAGTATCCCGTGGTTCAACCCACTCGGGCATCAACTATTCTCTATGAAGTGTTGTGAAAAGAACTTCATTAGCAAGCTTAAGGCAAAAGAACTCTAAGGGAGCACGTGATCATAATATGATCGATTTCACACTGAAATTTGAGGAAGGGAAGCGAAAGACAGATGTATCAGTATTACAGTAGAGGAAAGGAATTACAGAGGCAAGAGAGAGAAGTTGACCAGAATTGATTGGGAAAGAACGCCAGTAGGGATTTCAGCAGAGCAGCAATGGCTGGAATTTCTGGAAGTAATTCTGAAAGCACAGGACATAAACATCCCATAGAGGAAGAAATATTCTAAAGGCAAGATGACACAACCGTGGCTAACAAGAGAAGTCAAAGTCAACAGATAAGCCAAAGAGAGGGCATATAATAAAGCACAAATTAGTAGGAATTTCGAGGATTGAAAAGCTTTCAGAAACCAACATAAATGAACTAAAAAGTCATTTAAAAAGTAGAGATAGAATACGAAAGTAAGCTAGCCTATAATATTAAAGAATATACCAAAAGTTTGTGCAGATTCACACAGTGTAAAACAAAAGGCAAGAGTGGATGTTGGACCGCTAGAGAAGGACGCTGGAGTGGTAGTAATGGAGGGCAGAGAAATGGTGGAAGAACTGAATATGTGTTTTCCATCAGTTTTCACCGTGGATGACACTAGCAGTATGGTGGAAGTTCCAGGTGTCAGGGGCCATGAGGTGTGGGACGTTAACATTACTAGAGAGAAGATTCTTGGGAAACTGAAAGGTCTGAAGATAGACAAGTCACCTGGACCAGATGGTGTACACCCCAGACTTCTGCAAGAGGTGGTTGAAGAGATTCTGGATGCATTAGTGATGATCTTTGAAAAATCTCTAGATACTAGTATGGTTTTGGAAGACTGGAAAATTGCAAATTTTACTTCACTCTTCAAGAAGGGAGAGAGGCAGAAGAATGGAAACTACAGGTCAGTTTGTCTGACCTGAACGTTTGGGAAGTTGTTGGAGTCGACCAGTGAGGATGAGGTCTCAAGGTAGTTGGAGGCACGTGATTATAAAGGCCGTAGCCAGCATGTTTTTCTCAAGAGAAAATATTGCTTGAGAAATTAGTTGGAATTCTTTGAAGAAATAACAAAAATAGACAAGGGAGAATTTGTTGATGCTGTGTACTTGAATTTTCAGAAGGCCTTTGACAAAATGCCACACATCGACGCTGCTTAACAAGCTACGAACAAATGGTATTACAGGAATGATTCTAGGATAAAGCAGTGGCTGATTGACAGGAGGCAAAGAGTGGGAATAAAAGGAACTTTTGCTGGTTGGTTGCTGGTGACTAGTGGTGCCTCACAGGGATCTTTGTTGGGACAGATTCTTATTACGTTATATGCCAATGATTTGGGTGATGGAATGGATGGCTTTGTGGTAAAGTTTGCAGACGATATGAAGATAGGTGGAGGGGCAGGTAGTTTTGTAGAAGTAGAGAGGCTACAGACGGACATAGGCAGTTTAAGAGAATGGGCAAAGAAGTCATAGCTGGAATACATTGTTGGGAAGTGTATGGTCATGTACTTCGGTAGAAGGAATGAAACGGTTGGTCATTTTCTAAATTAAGAGAAAATACAAAAATACTGAGGGTAAAGAGTCTTGGGCGTCTTTCTGCAGGATTTCCTAAAGGTTAATTTGCAAGTCGAAACTGTGGTGAGGTAGGCAAATGCGATGTTGTGTTTAATTTCAAGAGGACTAGAACATAAAGGCAAGGATGTAATGTTGGAACTTTATAAAACATTGGGGAGACTTCACAGGCAGTATTGTGCGCAATGTCAAGACTAATCTTAGAAAGGACGTGCTGAAACTGGAGAGGGTTCAAAAGAGGTTGACGAAAATGATTCCATGATTGAATGGTTTGCCACATGAAGAACGTCTGATGAAAATCAGCCCATGTCCCTGTATTCCCGACTGGAACACAACCTACACCGTGATTGTTTTCGTTGTCCCCGCAGTTATCCTCTATATGATCTGCGCTTTCGTGGATCCGGATTCACAGAGAGTGCTGAAGTGTGGGCCAGGCTGTACCCGTCCTCGCAGAGAGACCAAGGTTCCTGTAAGGTCCAGTGCCCCTGTATTCAATGTTGTTTTCCAACGAAGACATTGGTGAAAGTAGGGATGCCATCTGTCTTATGGATCGTCATTGTTTTTCTGGACGGGAGTTACTACACCTGTTCAAGAGTCCAAAACGTGACCCGCGAAATGTGCGAAAATTATTGCAGCAGTAATACCACTCGTAGTTCACCTGACCAGGACTATTATTGCTTCCAGTCTCGGGTGAGTGTCTTCAGCTGTGGCTTCGAGTCTGTGACTGTAACGGTACAGCACTCGGGCCCGCGAATATGCCCGCATTGTTATTGTTGCATAACGACTGCGATTTACCGGGAAGCCGGTCAGAACTGGAACTGGAATGGAGCTTGGAGCGTAGAGGTTTCAGCTCAAAGGGACCTGATGGGTAGGTTTTCCACATAGAGGGTGGTGATTGTATGGAAAAAACAGCAAGACATGGAGATAAAGGCGCGTACAATTAGACTGTAGCCCATTGTATCTGAACCGAATGGAGGCAGACGGACTAAGTGCGAGCAAATAGCTTTAGGTTGATGGCATTGACCAGGTGGGTGGACGGTGGTCTCGTTCTTGTATTCAGCGGTGCTATGATTATCCGTCTTCTGATGCTTCAGTGCACGATCTCTGGTACTGCAATAAATCAGCTTATTTATTGAACTGGTTATCAATCACCTATCCCTCTGTCTGTCTGTTGTCTATTTAGTCATTTATTTACTTATTTCTCCATTTATCCATATATCTGTTTGTTCACTTATTAATTTCTTATTATTTATTTATATATTTCTTAGTTGACTTAATTATTGTTTGTTTGTCTATTTATGCCTATATTTGTTTTCATTTATCGATCGTATTTGCGTATTTTTATTCATTTATTCATCTATTTGTTTGTTTACCACTTTATGTCATCAGCATAGCCATAGAAGTTACGGGGCGAGAAAAGAAGTACTGAGGTAAAAGATGACCTGATTAGTGGAAACATTCATGATCTTGCTGAACGGTTGAAGGTACGTCATTGAAAAAGTAAATTTGATTTTATTGAACAACAGACGTAAAGATATCTGTCTGCTTCTGTCTCTTAGCGTCTTTTTTTTCAATTTCAACAGATGATTGGAGTCACTTTGCTGGCGGCGACCATGACTCTGCTGGAACATCTTTACTTCCTTTATACGTGGAAGTGTGGCTATTGCACTGAGGAGGGATATTACGGGCAATCTATCAGAACATGCTGGAGAAGATGGAAATGCAAGAATTGGAAAATAAAGTGAACGAAGAATTGGAAAATAAAGCAAAAGAATATACAAAAGATTCAGCCAAAGATTTCATTGCTAACCTGAAGCTCGGTAAGCCTAAGCGGAAGATTCAGCGCCCCAACGTACCAGCGGATAGTATGGATGAGACCATATCAATGACGTCTGTCCATTAGCAACCCCCGATAGGTCACTAGATGACTACAACTCAACCAAGGCAGCATTTCCATTCGCAATACTGCCTGATCAAAACTGGAGACTGAAACAACTGTAACAAATCAGGAACCCGAAATTAAAAAGTTATATCTCAAAAAACCCAAGAAAAGTTTCCTCACTAAAGGCCAAGAGTTAGAGCGCACAACCGTGGGGGGCAGGGGGTGGATTGTAAAATCACAGTTAACACGACACTACGGTATGATGTGCAAGACCGGTGAGTTCCTTGCTGTTCTCGGGCAGAGAGATTAAACAAGAGGCCGAGGAAAGTGACAAATTTAAACTGAAAATAGATGAATATTTGGCAGATGGACAAATTGAAGTTTAGGGGATTTGGAACAGAAGAGTGTTTGATGCCTGGGGCATATCAGTCATGATCATATTGAACAGCCGGGCAGATTTGAGGAGTCTGTCGCTACCCCTGCTCACGATTTAGAGTGTTTAGAGTGAAAGAGAGAACGAGATGACCACCGATAAGAAATTGACGCAACCAAGTCCTGAGTCAAATGTTACGGAGTTATAAAACTCTGTTGCAAACACGAGGACGTCTGCAGATGGTGGAAATTCGAGCAACACAGAGAATGCTGGAGGCGGCCAGGGAGATGAGGTGAGAGAGGGAAAAGGGGATCGGAAATGGTTGGGCGGCATTACCGGAAGTTTGAGAAAGCGATGTTCGTGCCATCAGATTGGTGGCTACTTAAATGGAATACAAGGTGTTGTTCCTCCAACCTAACAGTGGCGTTATCACAACAGTGGAGGAGGCCATGGATGGTCATATCAGAATGGGAATGGGAAGTAGAGTTCAAATGGGTGGCCAGTGGGAGATCCCGTTTGTTCTGGCGGACCGAGCGTAGATGCTCGATGAAGCAGTCTCGAAATCTACATCGGGTCTTACCGATGTACAGGAGGCCATTCCGGGATCACTGAACAGAGTAAATGAACCGAACAGACTCAGAGGGGAAGTGTCGCTTCAACTGGAAGAACTGTTTAGGGCCCTGGATACTGTGTTGGATCAGCTGAAGGATCAGATAACACCCACCCGACTGTCTAGCGTCGTTAATCTCTTGTGCTTTCTGTTCAGTCTTGACAAGTTTATATTGACTGGCGTGAGCGTGATTGTTTAAAATGCTTCCGATGTTCATTTGGAATTCCTATGAATAAACTCGTGTTTCTGTCAACACGGGAGTCTGTCGTTCCTCCACCGGGGTTCAGTCGTTTATCATCGCACACCGTGACACCCAAGCATAACCCACACAGAGAGTCAAGGCAATGCTTATAACGGCACTCAGTCTGATCATCATCTACCGGAGGATCTCAACCAACCTCCCTTACTATTAAGCACAACGGCTCCTTCGCTGATATGCAGATACCGTTTCAGGAACGGGATATTTAAGATTAATTCTCCTGGATAATACCATTCTGCGGTAGGTTAAGACAAACAGGGTAGGTTCTGTGGTCAATTCGAAATTGGTAAAATGGAATTCAATGGAAAACCTTCAAATTTTGGAGAAATAACTCACAGAAGGAAAGACGATGTGTTTGGCAGAGGTCAATTGCTCTATCCGCACGATGCAGTGTCAGTAAATTTGAATATGGCCCAATTGCGGGGGGGCGGAGAGAGAGGGAGAGAGAGAGGGGTTAATTCCTGGGATGTCAGGGCTGTCTTACGCAGAGAGGTTAGAGAGACTGGGCTTGTACACGCTGGAATTAAGGAGAATGAGAGGGGATCTGATTGCAACATATAAGATTATTAAGGAATTGGGCAAGATAGAGGCAGGAAATATGTTCCAGATGCTGGGAGAGTCCAGTACCAGAGGGCATGGTTTGAGAATAAGGGGTAGGTCATTTAGGACAGAGTTAAGGAAAAACTTCTTCTCCCAGAGAGTTGTGGGGGTTTGGAATGCAGTGCCTCGGAAGGCAGTGGAGGCCAATTCTCTGGATGCTTTCAAGAAGGAGCTAGATAGGTATCTTATGGATAGGGGAATCAAGGGATATGGGGACAAGGCAGGAACCTGGTATTGATAGTAGATGATCAGCCATGATCTCAAAATGGCGGTGCAGGCTCGAAGGGCCGAATGGTCTACTTCTGCACTTATTGTCTATTGTCTAGTTCAACATCATTCCAGTTAAGAAGGTCGACTAGACAAGGCTGTCCATTATCACCTGCCCTATTTGTATTGGCGATAGAACCTTTTGCTGAATTAATTAGAACCGATCCAGATATTGTGGGCTTCATAGTTAACCAGGAGGAGTATAAGATTAATTTATTTGCTGATGATATTCTGATTTATTTAACAAACCCATTGCATTCGTTGCATAAATTATCTTTTAGATTGGAAGAATATGGGAAAATATAAGGGTATAAAGTAAACTGGGATAAAAGTGGAATTTTACCCCTTACTAAAGGAGATTATAGTCTTTGTCGATTAGTAACTCAATTTAGATGGCCGACAAATGGGTTAAAATATTTAGGTGTACGAGTCGATAATGATATAAATAATTTATATAAATTAAATTGTTTGCCATTATTAAAAAAAAATTCAAGAAGATCTTGATAAATGGATGATGTTACCAATAACATCTTTAGGTAGAGTAAATGCTATATAAATGTATATATTTCCTAGATTACAATATTTATTCCAAACATTACCAATACAACTGCCCCAGAAGTTTTTTCAAGAGTTGAATAAATGTGTGAGGAAGTTTCTTTGGAACGGTAAGATGTCAAGAATATCGTTGGAAAAATTGACATGTAAATTTGACCTAGGAGTGTTACAACTCCCAAATTTTAAGAAATATTTTAAAGCAAATCAACTTAGATTTATTGCATCTTTTTTTGATGAAGAAAAACCGGCATGGATTAGAATAGAGCCAGACAAGATAGGAGAAAATATACCAGAAGATTTTATATATAAATGGGAATCCAAATGGATACGGGACAAGAAAGAATCTCTTATATTAAAACATTTGATCGATTTATGGAATAAGGTAAATGTGGATGATGAGATAAAGAAATCTTTATTAGCAAAGAGAACCCTAATACAAAATAGACTTATTCCTTTTACAATGGATAATCAACTTTTACATAACTGGTTTCAAAAAGGGATCAGATATATAGGTGATTGTTTTGAAGTAGGTATATTGATGTCGTTTGATCAATTAAAGAATAAATATAAAATATCAAATCGCACTCTTTTCTGTTATTTTCAATTAAAGGCCTATTTAAGAGATAAACTGGGTCAAACAATGTTAATGCCAAAACCTAATGAAATAGAAACTTTAATTCAAAAAGGAAAAATTTAAAAAATTATGTCTTGTACATATAATTTGATACAAAAACAGACAATTAAACCGGGAATTCATAAGTCAAGACAAAAATGGGAAACTGATTTGAATATTAAAATTGATATATGACGATGTCTTGATAGTATGACAAATACAATAAATGTCCGACTTAGATTAGTACAATACAATTTTTTACATCAATTATATATTACACCACAAAAAATAAATAGATTAAACCCAAATTTATCTGACCAATGTTTCCGATGTAATCAAGAAATCGGTACTTTTTAACACTCGACTTGGTCTTGTTTTAAAATTCAACCATTTTGGATAAATCTAAGACTTTTACTGAAACAAATTATTGGAATGCAACTTCCACATAGCCCAATATTATTTTTATTAGGCGATATTGAAGAGATAATATCGAAACCTAAATTGAATAAATATCAGAAAAAAATTATAAAAATTGCATTGGCAGTAGCCAAAAAAGCTATTGCAGTTACTGGAAATCAGATTTATACTGAACTATGGACCGTTGGAATAATGAAATATATAGCTGCATTCCACTTGAAAAAATTGCTTATAATTTAAGAAATGAATATGATATATTTTTGAAAATTTGGCACCCCTATCTATAAAAGATAGGACTAAATATATAGGTCCTTTGAAGATAAAATTATTAGTTATTTGGGGAAAAATAAAGATATATACTAAAGTTATTTTGAACTCCATGGAACATGTGGGGATCCTCCGATATCCAGGCAATCTTTCTTTTTTTCTTTTTTCTTTTCCAGGCAATCTTTCTTTTTTTCTTTTTTCTTTTCATTTTTAGACAGTGATGTTAAGGGGGGGGGGCAGGGCTAAGGGGGGAAGGGTTAAGGGGAGGGGAGAGGGATAATATTAATTTTCGTTACTCTATTATTCTATTCATTTTATGTAATTCTCTTAAAAATTTAATAAAAATATATTTAAAAAGTGCACTTTTTTAGAAAAAATTAGAAAGCATAGCCGAGCCTCTACTACCTGACAAGCTTGTGAAGATCCGGCCTGACACCTAAAACTTTTACAAACTTCTATAGATGTGCGGAGGAGAGTATATTAACTGACTGCATCATAGGCTGGGATGGACACCAGTGCCTTTGAAAGGAAAATCCTACAAAGTGCCGTGTATTTGGCCGTTTCCACCACAGTTAAAGCCCTTCGCACCATTGGGCATATCTACACGGAGCACCGTCAAAGGAAAGAAACATACATCATCCAGGATCCCCAACACCCAGGCCATGCTCTCTAATCGCTCTTACTATCTGGTAGAAAATACAGGATCCTCAGGACCCACACCACCAGGTTCATGACCACTTGTTTCCCCTCAACTGGTAGGCTCCTGAGCTACAGGCAATAATGTCTCTCAACTTTATTTACCCCGTCACTGAACTGTTCCCACAACGTATTGTCTCAATTTCAAGGGCTCCTCATCTCATGATAATTATAGCTTCTTCTTCTTCTTCTTCTTCTTCTTCTTCTTCTTCTTCTTCTTCTTCTTCTTCTTCTTCTTCTTCTTCTTCTTCTTCTTCTTCTTCTTCTTCTTCTTCTTCTTCTTCTTCTTATTATTATTATTATTATTATTATTATTATTATTTTTGTTTTTTAACATTACCTTTTGTATTTGCACAGTTTGTTGTGTGTAGCACTTTGGTTTTTTGTCCTTCCTGTTGGGTGTGAGGGAATTACTGCATGGAAAGGTTCTGCATTTTATAGAGCTGCAGGGGAAATCATGAGAACACAGAATCACTGAGAGCAGGAGTCGGCTATCTGTCCTGTCGACTCTGCTCCACCATTCAATAAGATCATGACAGATCTGGCCGTGGACTCAGCTCTATCTGCCTGCTTTCCCTCCCCTAACATGCAAAAATCTATCAAATATGTTCATGGATGTGGCCTCGACTGCTTACTTGGTTAGAGATTCCACAGATTCACCACTTTCTGAGAAAAGCAGTTCTTTCTCATTGGTTTCTGATTGCCGCACTAAGTGAGATGCCGTGAAAGTTTTGTCATACACGGTAACCAGCCTGATGTTTCGAAGCACAAGTATATACACTCAGCGGCCACAGAGTTAGGTAAACCTGTACACTTACACATGAATACAAATATTTCATCAGCCAAACAAGTGGCAGCAGCTCAGTGCATAAAAATACACAGACATGTTCAAGAGAATCCGTTGTTTAGAACAAACGTAAGTGACTTTGACCGCAGAAAGTTTGTTGGTGCCAGAAGGGGTATTTTGACTATCTCAGAAACTGCTGACTTCCTGGGGTATTCATGCTCAACGGTCTCTGAGGTTTATAGAGAATGGTGGGAAAAACAAACAAGCACCTTTCAGCGAGCCGCAAAACTGTGGGCGAAAACGCCTTGTTGATGAGAAAGGTAAAAAAACAAGCCAAACTGTTTCAAGTTAGCAGGAAGGCGACAGTAGCTCAAATATCACACATTACATCAGCGCTGTGCAGAAAAGCATCTCTGAGCATAAAACACTTCGAAATTTGAAGTGGATGGACGACAACAGCGGGAGACCATGAACGTACACCCAGAGGCCATTTAATTAGGTACAGGTACTTTACCTAGTAAAGTGGCCAATGAGTGTAAGTAGAAAAGGAAAAACATTAGCAGATTGTAAAATATAGTGTCAGCATCACAGAGAAAATGTAATGCAATCTGCACAATTAAGATGCAAATACTGTATTCATCTTTATCATAGATGAAGTCGGTTAATACACTGGGATAGAAGTTATACTTAAGCCTGTTGGTAGCTGTTTACAAGGTTTAGTATCTTTTGAAAGGAAGGAAGAGAAGTGAGAATGACTCGGGTAAGAGGGGTCTTTGATCCTTTCCTTGTTGCCATCCTCCGAGCATCTTGCACTTGGAGAACTCAGATTTGCACTGATCATTTTTGGTGTAACATTGAAAGCTGTGCACAGAGTGCGCCAACTGACAAATATTTCAACATGTAAATATTCTGGAGACACGCAGTGATAAGAACCTGTAAAGAGTGAGAATAATGCTCAGTGCTTGCGCAGCAGATAAACAAAAGCTAGGGCGGAAATCTTACTGTGTGAAACTTGCATAATGCTGCAGGTCTTATCACAGTCCCACCCTGTGGCAGAAGAAAGCAGAAACACGCGGTTCATTTGAACGTGAAACAGGAATCAACCAGAGAAAGATCGTTATCAACCTCCAGTCTCAAACAGCCCATTTTCGCTTCATTTTGTGGTAATAAAACTGTTCAGTTTTTGCAGTCTGCTGTGGGCTGTGCATCACCTCGGATTACGGGAAGCCAAGGGTGCCAGTTATCATTTGCAGACCGGTCAATGTCATCAAGTGCCTGATCCAGGTGCCTTCTCCAACCATGTGGCACGGATGAGATTCCTTGGACTATATCTGATACAGCGGCACGTAGGGGAGAGTCAAAGACAGGGTTTGGAACCCAAACTCCTACACTGTCTGTGTGGAGCTTTCTCATTGACCCTGCGCTCCAGTTTCATTCCACACCCAAAACACATGCTGGTCTGACGACGTAAATTGTGCAGGTGAATTGCAGAGTCTGGTGGCGGGTTGATGGAGGGAAAAATGTGGGTATAGTTTAAATGTGCGGCTGATGGTGGGTACAGACGAAATGAGTAGGAATAGGTCGAAGTGGCGAGGGTCACCGTGTTGGAGTTGTATTTTGGGTACTGCGAAGGGAAGAGATCCTTCACATTTGCTTGAGGTGATACCCATGGGAACCCGAGCTATGCATCTCATAAATCATATACATTTGGAAACACTGGGTCCACTCCGAATGTTGTTCATACAGGACATGTGCGTGTCCTGGACGTCTGAAGTGATTTACGGTTCCATCCTGAATTCACATTTTGAATGGGCATTGGATCAGGAATTTCCTGGAATCACAGGGGATACCGTATTTGTTCAGGAATTCCTGGAGCAGATCTTTGAACGTTGAACCAACCTGCCATTTTCACCCCATGACAAGGCTCAGAAAAGAATGCTTGTTTCAGGACATCACTGCAGTCTGCCTAACGGAACGGACAGAAATATTCAATGCTGGAAGCGTTGTCCGAGCAGAGGATACGGATATTAGTTTACATACCATTCTTGCGGAGTTTTTGCAGACAGAACATTGGTATTGACTTTCCAATGCCTTGCAATCCAGGATTGTGTCTCAAGGATATGGAGGAGGGCAGGCAACACTGCTGCCTAGCCATCGTATAAGACCATATGATATAGTAGTAGAATTGGGCTACTTGGCCCACCGAATCTGCTCACTGTTTCATCATGGCTGATCCATTTTTTCCAGAGCTCCAATCTAATGCCTTCTCCCCGTCTACCTCTATGCCCTGACCAAGCAAACTCTGCCTTATTTATATATAAGGCACTTGGCCTTCACAACCGCTCGTGATACTGAATTCCACAGATGTATCATTCTCTGGCCAAAGAAATGCCTCGTCATCTTGGTTTTAAAAGGACATCGCTCAATGCTGAGGCTGTATCCTCTGGCTTAGACAGTGCCACTATAGAAAACTTCCTTTCTGTCAAGGGATTTTGCCATTCGATAGGTTGCAATAAGGTCACCGCGCGTTCTTCTGAATTCCAATGAACACAGGTTCAGAGCCATCAAACGCTCTTCACCAGACAGGCCATTCAAACCTGCAATCATTTGGGAAGTATAGTTCAAATGGGTGGCCAGTGAGAGATCCCGTTTGTTTTGGCGGACAGAGCGTAGATGCTCAGCGAAGCGGTCTCGAAATCTACATCGGGTCTTACCGATGTACAGGAGGGCACTCCGAGAACACTGAACAGAGTAAATGAATCCAACAAACTCTGAGGGGAAGTGTCGTTTCAACTGGAAGGACTGTTTAGGGCTCTGGGTACTCCGTTGGATCAGCTGAAGTATAAGATAAGACACACACCCGACTGTCTAGAGTCGTTAATCTCTTGTGCTTTCCGTTCAGTCTTGACAAGTTTATATTGACTGGCGTGAGAGCTATTGTTTAAAATGCTTCCGATGTTCATTTGGAATTCTTATGAATAAACTCGAGTTTCTGTCTCAACCCGGGAGTCTGTCGTTCCTCCACCGGGGTTCAGTCGTTTATCATCGCACACCGTGACACCCAAGCATAACCCACACAGAGAGTCAAGGAAATCATTATAACGGTGCTCCGTCTGATCATCATCTACCGGAGGATCTCAACCCACCTCCCCTACTATTAAGCACAACGGCTCCTTCGCTGATATGCAGATACCGTTTTAGGAACGGGCTATTTAAGATTAATTCTCCTGGATAATACCATTCGGCGGTTCGCTAAGACAAGCAGGGTAGGATCTGTGGTAAATTCGAAATTGGTAAAATGGAATTCAAAGGAAAACCTTCAGATTTTGGAGAATTAACTCACAGAAGGAAAGACAATGTGTTTGGCAGAGGTCAATTGCTCTATCCGCAGGATGCAGTGTCAGTAAATTTGGATATGGCCCAATTGCGGGGGTGAGGGGCAGAGAGAGAGAAGGAGGGAGAGGGGGAGAGAGAGGGGGGGGAGAGGGAGAGAGACTGAAGTGGGTCGATAGTTCACAGACTTTAATGGGAACAAAGTTAGAGGGAAAAGAAAACAATAAACACAAGGCCAAAATGGGCCGTTAACTAAAACTCTCAAATGGAAAACGAAGACAACACTGCGGCTAAAAGCAATAACAAAATATATGATGTGGAAGCATTGGAAAAGGTACAGAGGAGATTTACCAGGATACTGCCTGGTTTAGAGAGTATAGATTATGATCAGAGATTAAGGGAGCTAGGGCTTTACTCTTTGGAGAGAAGGAGGATGAGAGGAGACATTATAGAGGTGTACAAGATAGTAAGAGGAATAGACAAAGTGGACAGCCAGTGCCTCTTCCCCAGGACACCACTGCTCAGTATAAGAGGAAAAGGCTTTAAGGTAAGGGGAGGGAAGTTCAAGGGGGATGTTAGAGGCAGGTTTTTCACGCAGAGAGTGGTTGGTGAGTGGAATGCACTGCCTGAGTCAGTGGTGGAAGCAGATACACTAGTGAAGTTTAAGAGGCAGGTATATGGAGGAATTAACGGTGGGGGTTATATGGGTGGCAGGATTTGAGGGTCGGCACAACATTGTGGGCCTAAGGGCCTGTAGTGTGCTGTACTATTCTATGTTCTATGTCGTATAAAACGAATAGCGATAGTCTCCGGCGTCATTTGCCTAGACAGTGCAAATTATCAGGCAAGGTCGAATGCGGGCAGGCAGCGAAATGTTGCTGTGCTTTGCTCAAGTGTCGACAAGCGCTACACCGAAAAGGATGGAATTAAATCCAATCACAATAAAATAATAATTAGCTAACATGAGCACAATCGCCGAATCTGCTGTGCAGCAGAGTCCGTGGTTTTGACATATCGATTATAGAACATTCAAGTTTCAAGAGTCAGGGTTGTTTATTGGCATCCTTCAGTACATCAGTGTAAAGGAAATCAGAACGGCTGCTACTCCAGGTACAATGCCGCATTCAAAAACACAATAAACATGAAGAACACAATAAAACAACAAGAGCAAAATTATTATAAACATGGAAACAGTCCAATAAAACCCAATGTACAAATACCCGAGTGTGGTTGGTAGCGGGGGAGCTCATAGATGGGCAATTAATGGAAATTAATGGATGGGGATGCTCTTCAACCTGACGGCTTGGAGAAGTAACTGTTTCCAAACCTAGTAGCTGTGGCCTCTTCCCTAAAGGAGCGGGGCAACGAGTCCATAGTCAGGGTGTGTGGGATTCTTCATTGGACACAGTAATGGGGGACAAGGAAGTGGCAGACGAACTGAATATATATATATAATATAAATAATTGGCATCGGCCTTCACCGTGGAGGCACATGATGAAATAGGCCATAGCAAACATGGCATTACATTGGGGGATTACTGGGCGGCTATTCATCTGCACGCAATTAACCTACCAACTCATATGTCTTTTCATTCAGGGGACAAATTGGAACTCGGTGGAAGTCCATTATTGTCACTAGGAGAAGATGCACACTCCCTGCAGAAATCATGACGGGCAAGAATTTTAGTCAGAGGGTGATGAATCAGTGGAATTCATGGTCATACAGCTGTAGAGGCCAAGTCGTTGGGTAAATTTAAAGCGGAGTTGATAGGAGCTTGATTAGTAAGGGCGTAAAAGGTTATGGGTGGACGCAGAAGTTTGGGGTTGAGCGGGATAATAAATCATCCATGATGAATCTCAATGAAATGAAAATAAAAATAAATGTATAAAAGAGCTCAGTTTATCGGTCAGTTTCCTCTCAAGATATACCCCACCTGTGGGGTAAGACTGAACAGGTGCACGGGAGAACTATATACTTCACACGAGCAACCCGTAAGGTAAAATTGGATGTTGAGGTGGAGTATAAATAATTGACTCGCAGGGGCCAGGAGTCGGGTCTCAGGCACCACCTCGTACCTCCTTCAAACATGGGACCTTGGTCAATCAAGCAGCTTCTTTCCGCAGGCATTCTTTCCCAAAATGCTTCCGGTATTATAGTGTTTTAGAACATAGAGCGTAAAACGGTAAAGAATATTCCAGGGCCCTCGGACCATTATGTTCTATTGATTTCTTAAAATGTTCCAAGATTAATCGAACCATTCCCGCCCACATAGCTCTCCAATTTTCTTTTCGTCCATGTGCCAAACTAAGATTCTCTTTAATATCTATAATATATCTGCACCTACCACCACCTCCGACAGTGAATGCCAGAGACTTCTGCTACTTTAGCACAGACTCAAGCTGCAAATTAACCTTCTGGGAGTCCTGGACGAGCCCCGAGTCATTTTGCACCCCTGGCGTTGAATTTTCTCCCCATTTAGTTAATAGTCTGCACTTTTATTCCATTGAACGGGACACGACTGCGCAAGCGCCTGAAGGTCGGCCTGTGAGACAGCGGGAGATTTTAAAAAGCGAGCAGATTAAAGGAGCGGGCAACGGAGTAGTGGGAGACAGAGTAGGAACTCTTTGGCTCGAGAGGCTTCAGCGAGCAGAGGCTGAGGACAAGAATGCTCCCAGTCAGGTAAGGGCGGGTAAGTGCCTTTGATTAATCTAATTAGCTTAGAAGTAGGAGGCAGCAGTTAGGGCAGTCGTGTGCTCCGTTTGCAGTATGTGGGAAGTCAGGGTGAGCACAATTGTCCCTGATGACTACACCTGTAAAAGGTGCATTCGGCTGCAGCTCCTGACAAACCAAATTAAGGAAATGGAGCTGGAGCTGGATGAATTTCGGATCATTCGGGAGGCAGAGGCAGAAATGGACAGGAGTTTCAGGGAGATAGTCACCCATTAGAGTCAGGAGACAGATAGCTGGGTGTCTGTCAGGAGAGGGAAGGGGAATAGATAGAAAGAGCAGAGCACCCCTGTGGTCGTTCCCATCAACAATACTGTTTTGGATACTGTTGGTGGCGACGACCTACCAGGGACAAGTTGTAGTGGTCGCCAGGAAAGGAGGGAAAAGAGGAGAGCGGTAGTGATAGGGGATTCGATAGTTAGGGGGAAAGATAAGAAGTTGTGTGGGAAAGATCGAGAATACCGGATGGTCTGTTGCCTCCCTGGTGCCAGTGTCCGCGATATCTTGGATCGAGCTCTCAGTATTCTCAAGAGGGAAGGCGAGCAGCCAGCCATGTAGGGACCAATGACGTGGATACACTAGTGAAATTTAAGAGATTACTCGACAGGTATATGGAGGAATTTAAGTTGGAGGGATATATGGGAGGCAGGGTTTAAGTCTCTGCACAACATTGTGGGCCGAAGGGCCTGTACTGTGCTGTACTGTTCTATGTTCAATTATTACACCTCTCCAGAATCTGTCGCCCTATTTGCTCCTCGATGCACATGTTACTATTGGGTGGTCCATAAAGACACCCAGTAGGGTTATTGACCCCTTCCTGTTCCTAACTCACACCCACAGAGACTCCGTAGACAATCCTTCCATGTCTTCCTCTTTTTCTACAGCCTTGACACTATCTCTGATCAACAGTGCCACGCCCCTACCTATTTTGCCTCCCTCCCTGTCCTTTTTGAAATTTCTTAAGTCTGACAGTTGAAGTAACCATTCCTGCCCCTGAGCCATCCAAGTCTCTGTAATGGCCACAACATCGTAGCCCCAAGTACTGAACCACGCTGTAAACTCACTTGCTTCGTTCATAATACTCCTTGCACTAAAATAGACACATCTCAAACCATTGGTTTGAGGGCATCTCTTCTCGATCACATGTCTACCCTGCCTCTCAAACTGTCTCCAAGCTTTCTCTATTTGTGAGCCAACTGTCTCTTCCTCCATCTCTTCAATTTGATTCCCACCCCGCAGCAATCCTTGTTTAAACTATTCCCAATAGGCTTAGCAAACCTCCCCGCCAGAATATTGATACCCCTGATATTCAAATGCAAACAGTCCTTTTTGCCCCAGAAGATTTCCCAATTACTCAGAACTCTGAATTCCCCCCCCCCCTGCTCCAATCCCTCAGCCATGCATTTATCCTCCACCTCATTCTATTCCTATTCTCACTGTCGCGTGGCACAGTCAATATTCCCGAGTTGACTACCTTTGTGATCTTGCTTCTCAGCTTCCTTCCTAACTCCCTGTAGTCTACTTTCAGGACGTCCTCCCTTTTCCTGCCTATGTCGTTCGTATCAAAACGTACCATGACCTGTGGCTGTTCTCTTTCCCACTTCAGGATAAATGCAGGTATACGCTAGTTTTGAAACGATGCTATTCGACAGTTAATTAAAAGCTGTGATATCTTTGCCACAGGTAGCTATGGAGGCCAAGGCTTTATGTATATTTAAGGGAGACGTTTAAAGATTCTTGATTGGTCGTGTCATGAAGGGATACGGGCAGGAGACTGGGTCTGAGTAGAAAATTGGAACATCCATGATGAAATCGCGGAACAGAATCGATAAGCCAAAATGGCCCAAGTCTGATTCCATATCCTATGGTCTTATGGTCTTATATTGCATTGAAGATTATGGTGAATTTCACCATCGATGACTTCCTTCAGTGTGAAGTGGACCTTGCGGAATGTGAACATTTTGCAAGGTCTCACCATAAACCTCATTTATTTTTTTCTTGGATGCTATATTTGTACAGTGGAGGTCATTGGTAGGGGGACTTTGACTTGTGGATACTGAATTGTATACCTGTCACTGTATATGCAGATGAACTGTATGAAGGAGGGGCAATTTGTTTGACACCGAATCTCATGGTCATGGGCATTGAGCGGCTCAGGTAAGGAGGTATCCTCATTGGCAGACTTATTTTGCCAGAGGTATTGATTAGAACCAGGTCCAAAAACACACCTGGAGAGCTGGAGTAACACAGCTTCAGCAAACTCTGTGAAATACCTTGCGTGTCGAACGAACGTATGATAGTGGATTTTTTCCCTCTGCTTCTGAACTCACTATTTTCTTAACCTCATCTGTCGTTTGAAAGGAGTATGACAGGAGCAAAGCACGATTCGTGGCCCTTTCCTGTGTGGACCTGGGATATACAGAATAGGTCCATCGAGAGCAATAGGCTCTTAAGTAGGTCCAAGAACTACCAGGCCACCTGTAATTTCCGCAAGACTTACTTAATCTATTGGCTATCCATCTTAATATTCTTCAAGAACCCTAGCAGCTGCTCCTTCATGATCGCAAAATTTCCTTTTCCGTTTTACACATTGCTCTCACTCTCCTTCTTTGTAAAGTTTTCGTTTAGTATTTCATTTATCCTTGGAGTCAGGTCTTCTGGTCCATCGGTCCATCTCGTCCATGCCGAAACCACTTAAACTGCCCAATCCCATCGACCTGCACCGTGACCATCCAGTTATCTACCCAAATTTTTCTTAAACTTTCAAATCATGCTCGCATGCACCACTTGTGCTGGCACCTCAGTTCACGTTCTCCCGACCCTCTGAGTTAAGACACTTCTCCAAATGTTCCCCTTAAACTCCTCACATTTCACACTTCACCCATGATCTCTAGCCGTACTCCCACCCAACCTCAGTGAAAAAAGTCTGCTTGAATTTACCGAATCTGTACCCCACATAATTTTGTATATTTATATTAATCTTCTGCGTTCTAAAGAATGCACTCCTAACCTATTCAATCTTTCCTTATAACGCAGGCCCCCCAGACCAGGCAGCAGCGTTGTAATTTTTCTACGTACTCTTTCAAACTTGTTTACATCTTCCCGGACCAACACTGCACACAGTACTACAAACTAGGCCTCACCAACGCATTATACAACTTCCATATAACACAGATTTCCCCTGCACAATACATTGATTTATGAAGGCTAAAGGTTTTCTTTACGAACCCATCTACCTGCGATGCTACTTTCACCAAATTATGGACCTATATTCCCAAATCCCTTTGTTTTAACCACACGACTCAATGCCCTACCGTTCATTGTGTAAAATTTACCCTGGCTGGACCTACCCAAATTCAAAACCTTACACTTGTCTGCATTAAATTCCTTTTGCCATTTTCAGCCCATATTTCCAGTTGATGCAGATCCCTCTGCAAACCTTCGTCACTGACACTACATCCCCAATCTTGGTGTCATCTGCAAATTTGCTGATCCAATTAGCCACATTATCATCCATATCATTGATATAGATGACAAACACCGAAGTGTGGAGCACCGATCCCTGTGACACAGGTCACAGGTCACAGTCACAGGTTTCCAGTCAGAGAGGTAACCTTCTACTACCACTGTCTGGTTTCTCCCACAATGTCAATGTATTATTCAATTTACTACCTCGTCCTGAATGCCAAGCTATTGAACGTTACTTGGAATTATGATGTAGTGGCCATTGCAGAGAATTGGATAGCACCAGGGCAAGAATAGATTCTCAATATACCTGGATTTCAGTGTTTTAAAAATGATGGGTGGGAGAGTGGAGCAGGGGTGGCATTACTGGTCTGGGATACTATTACAGCTACAGAAAGGGTGGTTAATGTAGCAGAATCCTTTTTGGAGTCAGTATGGGTGGAGGTCAGGAACAGGAAGGGAGCAGTTACTCTATTGGGAGCATTCTGTAGACTCCCTGGTAGCAGCAGAGATACCGAGAAGCAGATTGGGAGGCAGATTTTAGAAAAGTGCAAAAATAACATGGTTGTTATCATGGGTGACTTTTACTTCCCTAATATTGATTGACGCCTGATTAGCTCCAATGGTTTAGACGGGACAGTGTTTATTAAGTGCGTCCAGGACGGATTCCTGTCACATTATGTTGACACACCGACGAGGGGGAATTCCATACCAGATCTAGTATTAGGTAACGATCCGGCTCAGGTCACAGATCTTTCAGTAAGTGAGCATCTGGGGAACAGTGACCACCGCTCCCTAGACCTTAACATTATCATGGAAAAGGTTAGAATCAGAGAAGACAAGAATTTTTTTAATTGGGGAAGGTCAGATTATGAGGCTATAAGGGAAGAACTTGCGGGTGTAAGTTGGGATGGTGTTTTTTCAGGGAGATGTACTATGGACCTGTGGTCGACGTTGAGGGATCTCTTGCAGGATGTTCGGGATAAATTTGTCCCGGTGAGGAAGATAAAGAATGGTAGGGTGAGGGAACCATGGATGACAAGTGAGGTGGAGAATCTAGTCAGGTGGAAGAAGGCAGCATACATGAGGTTTAGGAAGCAAAGATCAGATGGGGCTATTGAGGAATATAGGGTAGCAAGAAAGGAGCTTAAGAAGGGGCTGAGGAGAGCAGGAAGGGAGCATGAGATGCCCTTGGCAAGTAGGGTAAAGAAAACCTCCAAGACATTCTTCACATATGTGAAGAACAAAAGGATGACAGGAGTGAAGATAGGACCGATTAGGGATAAAGGTGGGAAGATGTGCCTGGAGGCTGTGGAAGTGAGCGAGGTCTTCAATGAATATTTCTCTTCGGTATTCACCAAAGAGAGGGAACTTGATGACGGTGAGGACAATATGAGTGAGTTTGAAGTTCTGTAGCATGCTGATATTAAGGTAGAGGAGGTTTTGGAGTTGTTAAAATACCTTAGGACGGATAAGTCCCCGGGGCCTGGCGGATAATTTCCCAGGCTGCTCCACGAGGCGAGGGAAGAGATTGCCGAGCATGTCCTCGTTATGTCCTCGTTGTCCACAGGAATGGTAATGGAGGACTGGAGGGAGGCGAATGTTGTCCTCTTTTTCAAAAAACGTTGTAAGGATAGCCCGGGTAATTATAGACCAATGAGTCTTCCGTCTGTGGTGAGAAAGATGTTGGAAAAGGTTCTTAGAGATGGAATCTATAGGAATGTAGAGAATCATGGTCTGATCAGGGACAGTCAGCACGGCTTTGCGAAAGGTAGATTGAGTCTAACAAGCCTGTTCGAGTTCTTTGAGGAGGTGGCCAGGCATATAGATGAGGGTAGTGCAGTGGATGTGATCAACATGGATTTTAGTAAAGCATTTGACAAGGTTCCACACGGTAGGCTTATTCAGAAAGTCAGAAGACATGGGATCCAGGGAAATTTGGCCAGGTGGATATAGAATTGGCTCGCCTGCAGTAAGCAGTGTCGTGGAGGAGGTAGTACATTCGGAATAGAGGGTTGTGACTAGTGCTGTCCCACAAGAATCGGTTCTGGAACCTCTACTTTTCGTGATTTTTATTAACGACCTGGATGTGGCAGGGGGATGGGAACAAGTGCAGAGAGACAGAGGGGTGTAAAATGAGGGTAGAAGCAAAAAGTAGTAAGGTGAAAAGTAAAAGTGGCAGGCAGGAAAATCCAGGGCAAAAAGCAAACAGAGCCACTTTTCAGCATAATTGTATAAGGGCTAAGAGTGTTGTAAAAACCGGCCTGAAGGCTTTGTGTGACAATGCAAGGAGCATTTGTAACAAGGTGGATGAATTGAATGTGCAGAAAGTTATTAATGAATATTATATAGTTGGGATCACAGAGACATGGCTCCAGGGTGACCAAGGATGGGAGCTCAACATCGAGGGATATTTTATATTCAGGAGGGATAGACAGGAAAGAAAAGGGGGTGGGGTAGCATTGCTGGTTAGAGAGGAGAATAACGCAATATAAAGGATGGACATTAGCCTGGAGGATGTGGAATCGATATGGGTAGAGCTGCATAACACTAAAGGGCAGAAAACGCTGGTGGGAGTTGTGTACAGGCCACCTAACAGTTGTAGTGAGGTTGGGGATGGCATTAAACAGGCAATTAGAAATGCGTGCAATAAAGAAACAGTAGTTACAATGGGTTACTTCAATCTACATATAGATTGGGTGAACCAAATTGGTAAGGGTGCTGAGGAAGAGGATTTCTTGGAATGTATGTGGGATGGTTTACTGAACCAACATGTCGAGGAACCAACTAGAGAACAGGCCATTCTAGATTGGGTATAGAGCAATGAGGAAGTGTTAGTTAGCAATCTTGTCGTGCGAGGCCCCTTGGGTAAGAGTGACCATAATATGGTAGAATTCTTCATTATGATGGAGAGTGACATAGTTAATTCAGAAACAAAGGTTCTGAACTTAAAGAAGGGTAACTTTGAATTACTGTGAATTAGCTAAGATAGACTGGCAACTGATTCTTAAAGGGTTAACGGTGGATATGCAATGGCAAGCATTTAAAGATCGCATGGATGAACTACAACAATCGTTCATCCCAGTTTGGCAAAAGAATAAAACAAGGAAGACAGTGCACACGTGGCTGAGAAGGGAAATTAGGGTTAGTATCAAGTCCAAAGAAGAAACATATAAATTAGCAAAAAAAAAAAAAAGCGGCACACCTGAGGACTGGGAGAAATTCAGAAACCAGCAGAGGAGGACAAAGGGCTTAATTATGAAAGGGAAGAAAGATTATGAGAGAAAGCTGGCAGGGATCATAAAAACTGACTGTAAAAGCTTTTATTGATATGTGAAAAGAAAAAGATTGCTCAGGTCAAATGTAGGTCCTTTACATTCAGAAACAGGTGAATTGATCATCAGGAACAAAGACATAGCAGACCAATTGAATAACTACTTTGGTTCTGTCTTCACTAAGGAGGACATAAATAATCTTCCAGAAATAGTAAGGGACAGCGGGCTAGTGTGATGGAGGACTTAAGCGAAATACATGTTAGTAGGGAAGTGGTGTTAGCTAAATTGTAGGGATTAAAGGCAGATAAATCCCCAGGGCCAGATGGTCTGCATCCCGGAGTGCTTAATGAAGTAGCCCAAGAAATAGTGGATGCTTCAGTGATAATTTTTCAAAAGTCCTTAGATTCTGGATTAGTTTCTGAGGGTTGGAGGGTGGCTAATTTAACCCCACTTTTTAAAAAGGAGGGAGAGAAAAACCGGGGAATTATAGACCAGTTAGTCTGACATCGGTGGTGGGGAAAATGCTAGAGTCGGTTGTCAAAAATGTGATAGCAACACATTTGGAAAGAGGTGAAATCATCGGACAAAGTCAGCATGGATCTGTGAAAGGAAGATCATGTCTGACTTATCTTATAGAATTTTTTGAAGATGTAACTAGTAGAGTGGATATAGGGGAGAGCCAGTGGATGTGGTATATTCAGATTTTCAAAAGGGTTTTGACAAGGTCTCACACAGGTGATTAGTGTGCAAACTTAAAGTACACGGTATTGGGGGTATGGTATTGATGTGGATAGAGAATTGGTTTGCAGAGGGGAAGCAAAGATTGGGAGTAAACGTGACATTTTCAGAATGGCAGGCAGTGACTAGTGGGGTACCACAAGGCTCAGTGCTGGGACCCCAGGTTTTTCAAAATATACTAAAGATTTAGATGAGGGAATTAAATTCAGCATCTCCAAGTTTGTGGATGACACGAAGCTGGGCGGCGGTGTTGACTGTGAGGAGGATGCTAAGAGGATGCAGGGTGAGTTGGATAGGTTAGGTGAGTGGGCAAATTCATGGCAGATGCGATTTAATGTGGATAAATGTGAGGTTATCCACTTTGGTTGCAAGAACAGGAAAACAGATTATTATCTGAACAGTGGCCGATTAGGAAAAGGGGAGGTGCAACAAGATCTGGGTGTCATTGTACACCATTCATTGAAGGTGGGCATGTAGGTACAGCAGGCGGTGAAAAAGGCAAATGTTAGGTTGGCGTTCATAGCAAAAGGATTTGAGTACAGGAGCAGGGAGGTTCTACTGCAGTTGTACAAGGCCTTACTGAGACCGCACGTAGAATATTGTGTGCAGTTTTGGTCCCCTAATCTGAGGAAAGACATTCTTGCCATAGAGGGAGTACAGAGAAGGTTCACCAGATTGATTCCTGGGATGGCAGGACTTTCATATGAAGAAAGGCTGGATCGACTAAGCTTATACTCACTGGAATTTAGAAGATTGAGTGGGGATTTTATTGAAACGTATAAAATTCTAAAGGGATTGGACAGGCTAGATGCAGAAAGATTGTTCCCGATGTTGGGGAAGTCCAGAACGAGGGGTCACAGTTTAAGGATAAAGGAGAAGCCTTTTAGGACCGAGATGAGGAAAAGCTTCTTCACACAGAGAGTGGTGAATCTGTGGAATTCTCTGCCACAGGAAACAGACCGAGATGAGGAAAAACTTCTTCACACAGAGGGTGGTGAATTTGTGGAATTCTCTGCCACAGGAAACAGTTGAGGCCGGTTCATTGGCTATATTTAAGAGGAAGTTAGATATGGCCCTTGTGGCTAAAGGGATCAGGGGGTATGGAGAGAAAGCAGGCACAGGGTTCTGAGTTGGATGATCAGCCATGATCATACTGAATGGCGGTGCGGGCTCGAAGAGCCAAATGGCCTACTCCTAAACCTATTTTCTATGTTTCTATGTTTCTATGTGAGGGTGTAAGAGTGGTTTGGCAAGTTTGCGGACGACACAAAGTTTGGTGGTGTTGTAAGTAGTGTAGAGCATTGTCAAAGATTCCAGAGCGATACTGATAGGATGCAGATGTGGGCTGAAAAGTGGCAGATGGTGTTCAACCCGGAAAGTGTGAGGTGGTATACTTTGGAAGGATAAACTCCAAGGCAGGGTACAAAGGAAATGGCAGGATATTAGGTAGTATGATAATCTATTATATAATTATCATAATTGTAATTAATATTATTTAATAAGTCCTAACCTATTCAACCTGTGTAACTCAATTTCTCAAGTCCCAGCAACATCCTTGTAAACCTTCTCTGCATTCTTTCAACCTTATTAATATCCTTCCTGTAATTCGGTGACTAAAAAGCACACAATACTCTAAACTCGGCCTCATCAATGCCTTATACAACCTCACCATAACATTCCAATTCTTATACTCAGTACTTTGATTTAAAAAGGCCAATGTACCAAAAGTTCTCTTTACTACCCTATCTACCTGTGGCTCCACTTTTAGGTAATTTTGTATCTGTATTCCCAGATCCCTCTGTTCTACTGCACTCCTCAGTGCCCTACCATTTACCTTGTATCTACTGCCTTGGTTTGTCCTTCCAAAGAGCAATACCTCACACTTCACTGTACCTAGGGTAACAGAGGAATTGAAGGAAATTCACATTAGGCAGAAAATGGTGTTGGGTAGACTGATGGGACTGAAGGCTGATAAATTCCCAGGGCCTGATGGTTTGCATCCCAGGGTACTTTAGTATGTGGCTCTAGAAATCGTGGACGTATTGGTAATCATTTTCCAATGTTCTATATATTCAGAATCAGTTCCTGAGGATTGGAGGGTAGCTAATGTTATCCCACTTTTTAAGAAAGGAGGGAGAGTGAAAACAGCGAATTATAGACCAGCTAGCCTGACATCAGTGGTGAGGAATATGCTTGAGTCAATTATAAATGATTAAATAGCGGCACATTTGGATAGCAGTAGCGGGATCGGTTCGAGTCAGCATGGATTTACGAAGGGGAAATCATGCTTGACTAATCTTGTGGAATTTTTTGAGGATGCAACTATGAATATGGACAGGGGAGAGCCAGTAGATGTAGTGTACCTGGACTCTCTGAGAGCTTTTGATAATGTCCCACATAGGAGATTAGTGGGCAAAATTAGAGCACATGGTGTTATGGGTAGGGTACTAACATGGATAGAAAATTGGTTGGCAGACAGGAAACAAAGAGTAGGGATTAATGGGTCCTTTTCAGAATGGCAGTCAGTGACTCGTGGGGTACCGCAAGGCTCGGTGCTGGGACCACAGCTATTTACAATACACATTAATGATGTAGATGAAGGGATTAAAAGTAACGTTAGCAAATTTGCAGATGACACAAAGCTGGGCAGCAGTGTAAAATATGAGGAGGATGTTATGAGAATGCAGGTTGACTTGAACAGTTTGGGTGAGTGGGCAGATGCATGACAGATGCAGTTTAATGTAGATAAATGTGAAGTTATCATCTTTGGTGGCAAGAACAGGAAGGCAGATTACTATCTGAATGGTGTCAAGTTAGGAAAAGGGGAAGTACAACGAGATCTTGGTGTTCTTGTACATCAGTCACTGAAAGTAAGCATGCAAGTACAGCAGGCAGTGAAGAAAGCTAATGGCATGTTGGCCTTTATAACAAGGGGAGTTAGGTACAGGAGCAAAGAGGTCCTTTGGCAGTTGTACAGGGCCCTGGTGAGACCCCGCCTGGAGTATTGTGTTCAGTTTTGGTCTCCAAATTTGAGGAAGGACATTCTTGTTATTGAGGGAGTGCAGCGTAGGTTCACGAGGTTGATTCCCGGGATGGTGGGGCTGTCATATGTTGAAAGAGTGGAGCGACTGGGCTTGAATATACTGGAATTTAGAAGGATGAGAGGGGATCTGATTGAAACATATAAGATTATTAAGCGATTGGACACGCTAGAGGCAGGAAACATGTTCCCGATGTTGGGGGCTCCAGAACCAGAGGCCACAGTTTAAGAATAAGGGATAGGCCATTTAGAACGGAATTGAGGAAAAGTTTTTTCACCCAGAGAGTTGTGAATCTATGCAATGCTCTGCCTCATAAGGCAGTGGAGGCCAATTCTCTGGATGCTTTCAAGAAAGACTTAGATAGAGCTCTTAAAGATAGCGGAGTCAAGGGATATGGGGAGAAGGCAGGAACGGGATACTAATTGTGGATGATCAGCCATGATCACATAGAATGGCGCTGCTGGCTGGATTATAATAATAATCTCTAAGAGAAGGAAGGCCCCATCCCCTCTTTTCCTTGGCTAATTGCATAGTTTTGAGATGAACTCTGGGACTTTTGCCTTGTCAAATATATCTTGATAACATCTAGTTTCATTCATTGAATTGATTTTGATTAATCTTTATGAGTAGGGTTTGAAAGAGATATAAAATCTGGGGAGTATATTCATTTTAATAAATTCAATCCCTAAACCAAAACTAAAAAGAAATGAATTAGGTTCAATTTTGCCATATCTTTCTTAATTTTTTATATAGACTGATAATTCCATTCTGATAATTTTGCCAAATCTTTTGGCATAATGAAACACAAATATTTGAAATACTCTGTTTGCCATGCCCAGGGATGTCTATTTTCAATTACTCTTGGTGGGCTATAGTTAGATGAAAGCAATTTGGTTTTATCTATGTTGATCTTGTATCCTGATAATTGACCATATTGTTCAAAGGATTGCATCAATTTAGGTAAAGAGTATGTTGGTTGCCCTAGATAGATCAAAATGTCATTTATACTCTGTCACTTTAGTAATAATTCCCCTGATATCTTCATTTTGTCTGATGTATTGAGCTAATGGTTCCAGATATAATGCAAAGAGTAGCGGTGACCATACACAACCCTGTCTCGTGCCCCTTTCTAGGGTAAGTCTATTTGATAAATATCCATTGATTTTAATCCTAGCTGTAGGGTTGTCATATAGTGTCTGTAGCCCTGTCATGTGGAGAAAATGCCTGGTTGTTTCAATGTTCAAGTATCTGCTCCAGGAATTCCTGAACAAATATAGTATTCCCTGTGATTACTGAGAATTCCTGGTGAGCGGGTGCCTCACACTGAAATACTTGCAAAGACCAACTGCAGAAGAATTGAGTCCATGATCACCCAGTGTCAGCTGCAGTGGCTGGGGCACGTGAGAAGGATGTCCCCACGTCGGCTACCCCGCAGAATGTTATACGGTCAGCTACATCATGGTCGTGGCTCAGCTGGAGGGCCGAAGAAACGCTAGAAGGATCAGATGAAGAATGCTTTAAGGAAGTGCAAGATCAGAGCCGAGGACCTGGAGAACATTGCTGCTGACCGTACCACTTGGCGACAGCTGTGTAAGGACGGGGTTTGTATTCTGGAGATGGTAAGAACAATCTGAAGACAGCAGAAGAGAGTCAGGAGAAATGCAGCCATGGTTGCCACCACTACCACCACTGCCACATATACATGTCCCACCTGCAATAGAGGTTGTGGGTCCAGAATAGGACGGTATAGTCACCCAAGATGTCATCGTTAAAGGAGCGGACGTCGTCATCGGAATCCAATGGACAACCGAAGAGAGCGAATCCAATGCTCATTGGAAATGGAAAATGCGAATTTTGGATGGAACTGTAAATCTTTTCACACGTCGAGAATACGCATATGCTCTGTATGAATTCCAGTCCGAATGGACCCAGTGTTTCCAAATGTATATAAAGTTATGAGATGCATAACTCGGGTTCCCATGGATATAAACTCCAGCAATTGTGAAGGATCTCTTCCCTCAGTAGTGCCCAAAATACAGACTTAACAGTGACACCCGCCACATCGCTCTGTTGCTACTAAATCCGTCACAGTCCGGAAAACGGGGCCTTCTGCTCATCAGGTCTGTACCCACTATCAGTCGCACATTTAAACTATACCCACATTTTTCCCTCCATCAACCTGACCCCAGACTCTGCAATTCACCTGCACAATGTACATCGTCAGACCACCATGTCTTTTGCGTGTGGAATGAAACTGGAGCGCAGGGTCAATGAGAAAGCTCCACACTGACAGTACAGGGGTTTGGGTTCCAAACCCTGTCTTTGACTCTACCCTTCGTGCCACTGTATCAGACATAGTCCAAGGGATCTCATCTATGCCACACGGTTGGAGAAGGCACCTGGATCAGGCACTTGATGACATTGACTGGGTTGCAAAAGAAAACTGGCACCCTTGGCGTCCCTTAATCTGAGGTGATGCTCAGCCTACAGCAGAGTGAAAAAACTGAACAGCTGAATATTGCCACAATCAGAAGCGAAAATGGACTGTTTGAGACTGGAGACTGTTTCCTCTTGCCACAGGGTGGGGCGGTGTTATGTATGATCTCCAGCGGTATGCGTATTTCACTCAGTAAGACTTCCGCCTTAGATTTTGTTTATCTGCTACACAAGGTCTGAACATTATTCTCACCCTTTACAGGTTCTCATCACTGCCTGTCAACTTACACGTTGAAATATTTGTCAGTTGGCGCCTTATGTGCACAACTTTCTACGTTATACCAGGAAACATTAGTGAAAATCTTAGTCCTCCTACTACAAGGTGCTCAGAAGATGGCAACAAGGAAGTGATCAAAGACCCCTCTCACCTCAGTCATTCTCTCTTCTCTTCCTTCCTTCCGGGTAGTGTTGAGAAAACAGGGAACCTGGAGAGAGACGTTGATAGTTTAGGAGAATGGGCAAAGACGTAGCAAATGAAATACAATGTTGGAAAGTGTATAGTCATACACTTTGGTGGAAGAAATAAACGGGCAGACTATTATTTATATGGGGAGAGAATTCAAAATGCAGAGACGCAAAGGGACTTGGAAGTCCTTGTGCAAGATGCCCTAAAGGTTAACCTGCAGGTTGGGTCAGTTGTGAAGAAGGCGAATGTAATGTTGGCATTCATTTATAGAGGTATAGAATATAAGAGCAGGGATGTGATGTTGAGGCTCTATAAGGCATTCGTGAGACCGTACTTGGTGCATTGTGTGCAGTTTTGGCTTCCTTATTTTAAAAAGGATATATTGACATTGGAGAAGGTTCATAGAAGATTCACAAGAACGATTCATGTGGCTTCCGCTGCTGGCGTCCATCCACTTCAAACTTCGAAGAGTGGTCTGTTCAGAGATGCTCTTCTGCACAGTGCTGTTGTAACGTGTGGTATTTGAGTTGTTGTCGCCTTCCTGCTAGCTTGAAACAGTTTGGCCATGGTCTTCTAATCTTTCTTAGCAACAAGGTGTTTTCACCCACAGTTTTGCAGCTCACTCAAGGTTGCTTGTTTGTTTTTTTCGCACCATTCTCTTTAAACCCCAGAGACCGCTGAACGTGAATACCCCAGGAGGTCAACAATTTCTAAGATAGTCAAAACACCCCCTTCTGGCACCAACAATCTTCCCACGGTCAAAGCCACTTACATTATAATTCTTCCCCATTCTGATGTCTGCTCTAAACAGCTTATCCCTTTGACCATGTCTGTATGTTTTTATGCACTGAGCTGCTGCCACATGACTGGCTGATTAAATATTTGTATTCATGAGTATATGTGCTGGTTTACCTAACTCTGTGGCCGTTGAGTGTATATACTTATATTTCGAAATATCCGGCTGCATGTCATGTATGACAAAAGTTTCACTGCATCTCACAATAAGAAAACAGTCACCAGTTGCCAACGTTGACAATCTGTGTTCAAGAGCAACAACACGAACCAGTCGTTTCTTTTCAGATACTCATCCCGCTCCCCTCTGAGTATTAAAGTTGAATCTCTCTCGACCACAATTTGTGCAATGGCATTCCAGAACCCCAGCCACCTGCGATGAAAAAGGGTTATTTATGTTCATCCTTGTGTAGGTCTTGATTCTTTAGTCAATCACCTTAAGTCTATGTGCCTTGTCTTGGTTCTTTGCATCTATGGAAATGAAAATAGTTTCGCTCCAGCTAGTTGGATTATACCTTACATAAAATTAAACACGTCAGATCCACTACAACCTTTCGTGTCCCAAGAAGACTGGTCCAGCGTCTTTGGTCTATCCAGGTAACTTTAGGGTGGCATTGTAGCGTTACGATTATCATAAGGCTATTATAGTGCCAACGACTCGGGTTTAATTCCCGCCGCTGTCTGTAAAGAGTTTATAGTTTTCCCCTGTGACTGCGTGGGTTGATGTACACGCTGGGATTCAGAAGAAGGAATTATACAAATTTTGTCGAAACATACAAAAATATGGGATAGATAAGACAGAGACAGGATAGTTTTTTTTATCACTGGTGGGTGAGATTCGAAGTAGGAGACATAGGCTCAAGATTCGTGGGTGTAGACTGACCACGGATATCAGAAGGAATTGCTTTTTTTCAAGGGTTAGCGAATCTCTGGAATCTCTATCCTGGGAAGCAGTGGAGGCCACATCGTTGAATATATTTGATAGGTGTTATGCATATTAAGGAGAAATGGCATAGAGGTGGAGCTGGGTCCACGGTCAGATCTGTCATGATCTTAGTGAATGGCGGAGCAGAGTGGATAGGCCAGATAGTCGACAACTGCTCCTTGTGATTATGTGTTCTCATGATTTCCCCTGCAACTCTATGATATGCAGAACATTTCTTTGAAATAATTCCCTCACATCCAACAGGACGGACAAATAACCAAAGTGCAAAACGCAAAAAACTGCCAATACCAAAAAAATAAAATAAAATAAAATAATAATAATAATAAATAATTACCTTGAGATGAGGTGCCCTTGAAAGTGAGTCCATTGGTTGTTGGAACAGTTCGGTGATGGGGAAAATGAAGTTATGTGATTTTATCGCCTCTGGTTCAGGAACATGACATTTCGGAGTAAGAACTGTTCCTGAACCTGCTGGCGTAGGCCTTGCGGCACCTCTACCTTCTACCAGATAGCAGCAGCGAGAAGAGACCATGGCCTGGGTAGTGGGCATCCTTGATGATGGATGCTTCTTTTTTGTGTCAGCGCTCCGTGTAGATATGCCCAATGGTGGGAAGGGCGTGACCTGTGACTGACAGGGCCATATTCACTACACTTTGTAGGATTTTCTAAGGCATTGGTATTTCCAATCCAGTCTGTGATGCAGCCAGTCAATATACTCTCCTCCGCACGTCTATAGAAATTTGTCAAAGTTTTCGATGCCATGCCAAATATTCAGAAACTTGTCAGGTGGTAGAGACTCTGCCATACTTATAGTGAGGGGAACAGACAGGATCTTATATGGACATGAAAAGGACACCGGATACCAGGATTCGAGGTGCCAGGATCAGGGACGTTTCAGATCGTGTCCACAACATCTGGAGAGGGAGGGTGTGTAGCCAGATGTCGGTACATATTGGTACCACTGACATAGGAAAGAAAAGAGAAAACAAGTCCTGAAAAGAGATTTTAGAGAGCTAGGGAAATATCTGAGAGCAGAAACTCCAAGATAGTAATTTCCGGATTGCTGCCTGTGCCATGAGCCAGTGCGGGTGGAACCATGTTGATTTGGGAGATTAATGCGTGGCTGCAAAGCTGGTGCAGGGGGCAGGGATTCAAATTCTTGGATCATTGGGATATCCTTTGGAGGAGGTGGCATTCTCGCGGGCATATTTGTTAGAGCTGTTGGAGAGTGTTTAAACTAATTTGGCAGGGGGTGCGACCGGAGTGATGAGACTCAGGATCGGATGGATGGTAAAAAGTAAAGATAGGTGCAGTCAGACTGCACGAAGGGCAGGCAGGTGATGGGCATAGTCGCAACCAACCGGATGAATATCAGAACATTGGGGATGCAAAATCAGAAAGGGTTGCAAATACAGTCCTCAAGGTGTCACATTGTATCTCAATGCGCGAAGTATAAGAACTAAGGTGGATGATCTTGTTGCACTCTTACAGGTTGCAAGTTATGATGTTATGGCAAACACTGAATTGTGGCTGAATGATGGTTGTAGTTGGGAGTTGAATGTCCAAGGTTAAACGTTGCATCGGAGGAATGGGAAGGTAGGCAGAGGAGAGGGCATGGATCTACTGGTAAAGAGTGACATCAAATCAGTAGAAAGATGTGACATATGATCGGAAGATGTTGAATCCTTCTGGGCTGAGTTAAAACACTGCAAGGGTAAAATAACCCTGAAGGCAGTTATATTCAGGCCGCCCAACAGTGGCTGGTAGGTGGACCACGGATTACAACAGGAAATAGAAAAGGCATGTCAAGAAGGCAATGTTATGATGACCATAGGAGATTTTAAAATGCTGATCGATTGGGAAAATTAGGTTGCTAATGGATCTCAAGAGAGGGTGTTTGTTGAATATCGAAGATATGGCTTTTTAGAGCAGTTTGACTTTGAACCAGCTACATAGAAATAAAGAAAACCTCTAGCATAATACAGGCCCTTTGGCCCACGAAGCTGTGCCGAACATGTCCTGACTTTAGAAATTACCGAGGGTTACCCATAGCCCTTTATTTTTCTAAGCTCCATGTACCTGTCCAGCAGTCTCTTAAAATACCTTATCGTATCTGCCTCCACCATCGTCGCCGGCAGCCATTTCCACGCAGTCACCACTCTCTGTGTAAAAAACATATCCCTGGCATCTCCTCTGCAACTACTTCTAAAGACCTTAGAACTGTTCCCTCTCGTACTAGCGATTTCTGCCCTGGGAAAAAGCCTCAGACTATCCACACGATCAATGCTTCTCTTTATCTTGTACACCTCTATCAGGTCACCTCTCATCCTCCGTAGCTCCAAGGGAAGAAGTCCGAGTTCACTCAACATAATCTCATAAGCCATGCTCACAAATCCAGTCAACATCCTTTTAAATCTCCTCTGCACCCATTCTATGGTTTCCACATTCTTCCTGTAGTGAGGTGACCAGAACTGAGCACCGTACTCCAAGTGGGGTCTGACCAGGGTCCTATATAGTTGCAACATTGCCTCTCAGCTCCTAAACTCAGTCCGACGATTGATGAAGGCCAATGTAACGTATGCTTTCTTAACCACAAAGTCAACCTGCGCGGCAGCTTTGAATGTTCTTTAGACTTGTACCACATGATCCCTCTGATCCTCCACACTGCCAAGAGTCTTAACATTAATACTATTTTCTGCCATCATATTTGACCTAGCAAAATGAACCACCTCACACTTATCTAGGTTGAACTCCATCTGCCACTTTGCAGCCCAGTTTTGCATCCTATAAATGTCCCGGTGTAAACTCTGACGGCCCTCCACACTATCCACAACACCGCCAACCTTTGTGTCATCAGCAAACTTACTAACCCATCCCTCCACTACTCCACTTCCTCATCCATGTCATTTATAAAAATAAAGAAAAGTTAGGGTCCCACAACAGATCCCTGAGACACAACACTGATCACCGTCCTCCATGCAGAATATGACCCGTCTAAAACCACACTTTACCTTCTGTGGGCAAGCCAGTTCTGTAACCACAAAACAATGTCCCTTTGGATCCCATGCCTCCTACTTTCTCAATAACCCTTGCATTGGGTACCTTATCAAAAGCCTTGCTGAAATCCATATACACTACCTCTACTGCTCAACCTTAATCAATGTGTTTAGTCACATCTTCAAAAAAATTAATCAGACCCATAAAGCACGACCTGCCTTTGACAAAGCCATTCTGACGATTCCTAATAATATTATACCTCTCCAAATGTTCATAAATCTTGCCTCTCAGAATCTTCTCCATCAGTTTACCAACCTCGGAAGTAAGACTCACTGGTCTATAACTTCCTGGGTATCTTCAACTCAGTTACTTGAACAAAGGAACAACATCCGTCAACCTCCAATGCTCTGGATCCTCTCTTGTTCCCATTGATGATACAAAGATCATTGCCAGAGGCTCAGCAATCTCCTACCTCGGCTCCCACAATAACCTGCGGTACTTCTTGTCTGGTCTTCTCCAACTTGATGCTTTCCAAAACTCCAGTACATCCTCTTTCGTAATATCTACATGCTGAATCTTTTCAGTCTGCTACAAGACATCACTACAATCGCCAAGATCCTTTTCCATAGTGAATACAGTAGCAAAGTCCTCCAGTTCGATACTTGCAGAATGCCCTGGGGTTTTCCTTAATCCTGCCCGCAAGGCCTTCTCATGGCCCCTTCTGGCTCTCCTAATTTCTTTCTTAAGCTCCTTCCTGCTAGCTTTATAATTTTCCAGATCTCAATCATTACCTCGTTTTTTTGTACCTTTTTTTGAAGCTTTTTGAAGCGCTTCTTTTCTTCTTGACTAGATTTTCACCTGGCTTTGTACATCACGGTTCCTGTACCCTACCACTATTTCCCTGTCTCACTGGAACAAACCTGTGTAGAATTTCACACCAATATCACCTGAACATTTTCCATATTTCTTCTGTACATTTCCCTAAGAACATCTGTTCCCAATTTATGCTTCCAAGTTCCCGCCTGATAGCCTCATATTTCCCCTTGCTCCAATTAGCACTTTCCTAACTGTCTGTTCCTATCTCTCTCCAATGCTATTGTAAAGGAGATAGAATTGCGATCACTATCTCCAAATCGCACTCCCACTGAGAGACCTGACACCTGACCAGGTTCATTTCCAAATACCAGATCAAGTACAGCCTCGCCTCTTGTAGGCTTATCTACATATTCTGTGAGGAAGCCTTCCTGAACACATCTACAAACTCCACCTCATCGAAACCCCTCGCTCCAGGGAGATGCCAATCGATATTGGGGAAATTAAAATCCCCCATCACGACAACCCTTTTATTACTAGATCATTCCAGAATCTATCTCCCTATCTGCTCCTCGATGTCCCTGTTACTATTGCGTGGTCCATAAAAACACCCAGTAGAGTTATTGACCCCTTCCTGTTTCTAACTTCCACCCACGGAGACTCCGTAGACAATCCCTCCACGACTTCCTCCTTTTCTGCAGCCGTGACACTATCTCTGATCAGCAGTGCCACGCCCTCACCTCTTTTGTCTCCCTCCCTGTCCTTTCTGAAACATCTAAAACCCGCACTTGAAGTAAACAATCCTGTCCCTGAGCCATCCAAGTCTCTGTAATGGCCACAACATCATAGCTCCAAGTACTGATCCACGCTCTAAACTCATCCGTTTTGTTCATAATACTCCTTGCATTAAAATATATACATCTCAAACCACAGGTCTGAGCGCGTCCCTGCTCTATCACCTGCCTATCCTCCCTCTCGCACTGTCTCCATGCTTTCTCTATCTGTGAGCCAACCGTCTCCTCTGTTTCTTTAGTTTGGTTCCCACCCACCAGCAATCCTAGTTTAAACTTTCCCCAATAGCCTTTGCAAACCTTTCCGTCAGGATCTTGGGTCCCCTAAGATTAAAGTGCAAACCGTCTTTTTTGTGCAGGACGTTCCTGCCCCAAAAGAGGTCCCGATGATCCAGAAGTTTGAATCCCTGCCGCCTGCTCCAATCCCTCAGCCACGATTCTATCCTCCATCTCACTCTATTCCTCTGCTCACTGTCACGTGGCACAGACAATAATCCCGAGATAACTTCCTATGTAATCCTGCTTCTCAACTTCTTTCCTAACTCCCTGTAGTCTGCTTTCAGGACCTCCTCACTTTTCCTGCCTATATCGTTGGTACAAATATGTACCATGACCTCTGGCTGTTCCCCTTCCCACTTCAGGATATCGTGGACCAGAGAACCATAGAACATTACTGCACAGAAACAGTCTTTTGGCCCTTCTTGGCTGTGCCGAACCATTTTTTTGCCTCGCCCCACTGACTTGCACCTGACCCATATCCGTCCATGCACCTCTCATCCATGTTGCTGTCCAGGTTTTTCTTAAATGTTAAAAGTGAGTCTGCGTTTACAACTTCATCTGGCAACTCATTCCACACTCTAACCTCTCTCTGTGTGAAGAAGTCCCCCCCCCCCAGACTAATGTTCCCTTTAAACCTTTCCTCCTTCACCCTCAACCCATGTCCTCTGGTTTTTTTCTCCCCTAGCCTCAGTGGAAACAGCCTGCTTGCGTTCACTCTATCTATACCCATCATAATTTTATATACCTCTATCAAGTCTCTCCTCATTCTTCTATGCTTCAGGGAATAAAGTCCTAACCTATTCAATCTTTCTCTGTAACTCAGTTTCTCAAGTCTCGACAACATCGTTGTAAACCTTCTCTGCACTCTTTCAACCTTATTAATATCCTTCCTGTAATTCGGTGACGAAAACTGCTCACCATACTGCAAATTCGACCTCACCAATGCCTTATACAACTTCACCATAACATTCCAACTCGTATACTCAATACTTTGATTTATAAAGGCTAATGTACCAAAAGCTCTCTTTACTACCCTATCTACCTGTGACACTACTTTTACGGAATTTTCTATCTGTATTCCTAGATCCCTCTGTTCTACTTCACTCCTCAGCGCCCTATCATTTACCTTGTATGTTCTACCTTGGTTTTTTCTTCCAAAGTGCAATACCTCACACTTGTCTGTATTACACTCCATCTGCCATTTTCAGCCCATTTTTCTAGCTGGTCCAGATACCTCTGCAAGCTTTGAAAACCTTCCTCACTATCCACTACACCTCCGGTCTTTGCATCATCAGCAAATTTGCTGATCCAATTTACCACATTGTCATCCAGATCATTGATATAGATGACAAATAACAATGGACCTATCACTGATCCGTTTTGCACGCCACTAGTCACAGGCCTCCACTCAGAGAGGCAATCCTCCACTACCACTCTCTGACTTCTCCCATTGCGTCAATGTCTAGTCCAATTTACTACCTCACCATGTATACCTAGCGACTGAATCTTCCTAACTAACCTCCCAGGCGAAGGCTTGTTAAAGGCCTTACTGAAGTCCATGTAGACAATATCCACTGCCTTCCCTTCATCCACTTTACTTGTAACCTCCTCGAAAAACTCTAATAGATTTATTAAACATGACCTACCACGCACAAAGCCGTGTTGACACTCCCTAATAAATCCCTGTCTAACTAAATACTTGTAGATCCTATCTACAAGTTAGTTAGTTACAAGGCTAGTTAGAAGAGGGGGCTGAACGATGGCAGATGGAGTTTAATGCTGATAAGTGTAAGGTGCTACATTTTGGTAGGACTAATCAAAATAGGACATACATGGTAAATGGTAGGGCATTGAAGAATGCAGTAGAACAGAGTGATCTAGGAATAATAGTCCATAGTTCCCTGAAGGTGGAATCTCATGTGGATAGGGTGGTGAAGAAAGCTTTTGATATGCTGGCCTTTATAAATCAGAGCATTGAGTACAGGAGTTGGGATGTAATGTTAAAATTGTACAAGTCATTGGTAAGGCCGAATTTGGAGTATTGTGTACAGTTCTGGTCAGTGAATTATAGTAAAGATATCAACAAAATAGGGAGAGTACAGAGAAGATTTACTAGAATGTTGTCTGGGTTTCAGCACCTAAGTTACAGGGAAAGGTTGAACAAGTTAGGTCTTTATTCTTTGGAGCATAGAAGGTTGAGGGGAGACTTGATAGAAGTATTTAAAATTATGAGATGGATAGATAGAGTTGACGTGGATAGGCTTTTTCCATTGAGAGTAGGGGAGATTCAAACAGGAGGACATGAGTTGAGAGTTAGGGGGCAAAAGTTTAGGAGTAACACGAAGGGGAATTTCTTTACTCAGAGAGTGGTAGCTGTGTGGAACGAGCTTCCAGTAGAAGTGGTAGAGGCAGGTTCGGTATTGACATTTAAAGTAAAATTGGATATGTATATGGACACGAAATGAATGGAGGGTTATGGGCTGAGTGCGGGGCAGTGGGACTAGGTGGGAGTAAGCATTTAGCACAGACTAGAAGGGCCGAGACGGCCTGTTTCTGTCCTGTAATTGTTATATGCTTATATGGTTATACCTCTTAGTACTCCTTCCAATAATTTACTTACTTCCGACGTCGAACTACCGGCCTATACTTTTAGATTACTGGGATTACTTTTAGAGCCTTTTCTAAAGAGCAGAATAACATTAGCTATCCTCTAATCCTCTGGCCCCTCACCCGTAGATACCGACATTTTAAATATATCTGCCAGGACCCCTGCAATTTCAACACTAGTCTCCTTCAAGGTCCGAAGGTATACCCTGTCAGGTCCTGGGGATTTATCTACTCTGATTTGCTTCAAGATAGCAACCACCTCCTCCTCTTCAATCTGTATAGGTTCCATGACCTCTTTACTTGTTTGCCTTATTTCCCTTGACTCCATGCCAGTTTCCCTAGTAAATACTGACGTAAAAAACCATTTAAGGTCTTCCCCGTTTTTTTTGGTTCCATACATAACCGAGCACTCTGATCTTCAAGAGGACCAATTTTATCCCTTGCTATCATTTTGCTCTTAATATACCTGTAAAAGCTCTTTGGAGTATCCCTCACATTGACTGCCAAAGCTACCTCATGTCTTCTTTTAGCCCTCCTGATTTCTTTCTTAAGTAATTTTTCGTACTTTTTATACTCCACAAGTACTTTATCTGCTCCCTGCTTCCTATACCGGTCATACATCTCTCTCTTCTTCTTTGTCAGAGTTCCAATATCCCTCGAGAACCAAGGCTTCTTATTCTTATTTACTTTGCCTTTAATCCTGACAGGAACATACAAACTCTGCACTCTCAAAATTTCTCCTTTGAAGGCCTCCCACCTACCAACGACGTCCTTGCCAGAGAACAACCTGTCCCAATCCACGCCTTTTAGATCCTTTCTCATTTCTTCAAATTTGGCCTTTTTCCAGTTTAGAACCTCAACCCGAGGACCAAGTCTATCTCTATCCATGATCAAGTTGAAACTAATGGTGTTATGATCACTGGAACCAAAGTGTTCCCCTAAACACACTTCCGTCACCTGTCCTAACTCGTTTCCTAATAAGAGATCTAATATTGCATCATCTTTCGTCGGTACCTCTATATATTGATTTAAAAAACTTTCCTGGACAGATTTTTCAAACTCTAACCCGTCTAGATCTTTAACAGTATGGGAGTCTCAATCAATACGTCGAAAATTAAAATCCCCTACTATCAAAACTTTATGTTCCATGCAGTTGTCTGTTATCTCTTTGCAGAATTGCTCCTCCAATTCTCACTGACTATTGGGTGGTCTATAATACAACCCCATTAATGTGGTCATACATTTCCTGTTTCTCAGCTCCACCCATATGGCCTTTGTAGACAAGCCCTCTAATGTGTCTTGCCTGAGCACTGCTGTAACATTTTCCCTGACTTGCAATGCCACCAATCCCCCCCAACCTTCATCCCTCTGCCTCTATCATGTCGGAAACATCGGAACCCTGGAACATTAAGCTGCCAGTCCTGCCCCTTCTGTAGCCAAGTTTCACTAATGGCTACAATATCATTATTCCACGTATCAATCCACGCCCTCAGCACGTCGGCCTTCCTCACAATATTCCTCGCATTGAAATACACACACCTCAGGACGGGATTAGAAACATCCCGTACCCTGGCACCTGGGAGGCAAACTACCATCCATGCTTCATTCCTGCGTTTACAGAATCGCCAGTGTGACCCCCTAATTATAGAGTCCCCTATCACTGTTGCCATCCTCTTCATTTCCCTACACTTCAGAGCCACAGGGCCAGACTCTGTGCCAAAAGCATGGCCACTGTTGCTTCCCCCAGATCGGCCTTCTCACCTAACAGTACTCAAGCAGGAGTAGGTATTGCCAAGGGGGACAGCCACAGGGGTAACCGCCAGCCTCTGACTCCTTCACTTCCCTCTCCTGACTGTTACCCACCTATATGTCTCCCGAAGCCCCGGTGTGACAAGCTGCCTGTAGCTCCTACTAGGAGATCAGCTATATCTGAATTGGGTCTTATGTAATGTATGGGAGTGATCAAGGAGCTTAAGGAACTCTTAGGAATCAGGATCTCAATCTGATTGAGTTCAGCTTCAAATTTAATAGGAAGAAAGTAAAGTCTGACGTAGAAGTATTTCAGTGGAGTAAAGGAAATTACAGTGGTGTGAGAGAGGAGTTGGCCAAAGTAAACTGGAAAGCTGTGCAGGTAGGGATGTCATCTGTGCAGCAATGTCGTGCATTTCTAGGAAAAATGAGGAAGGTGCAGGACATATGTATTCCAAAAATGAAGGAATACTGAAATGGCAAAATAGTACAACCGTGACTAACAAGGCAATCAAAGCTGCCGTATATTCCGGGTTATAAGCCGAATCCTTTTGTAGAGGTTTTTGATTTAACCAAAAACGACCACAAGATCTCACATGCCAGTATTCAGCTTTGCCGGATCCCGACCCTGGAAATTTTGTGAACTAGTACCTGCTAAGAAGACACATTGTAGAGCGTTTTAGGCGAAATCTTAATAAATAAATCAGGGAGAGAAATTTTGGATGAGGTTTCCAATGGAAAAGAATCTTCTGAAATGTAACCCCCGTGAAACCATAACATAAAACATAACACGGGGTGGCGGGATCAGTACGTGTGCTCAGTATTGAGTTTGTGAATACATGTATAAAAGATTAAACAAATGCGATATGATGCTGGCTTCAAGCTGAAGGTTGTTGATTTTGCTATAGGAACGAATGCAGCTGCTACGAAGTTTAGTGTAAACGAGAGAGTGTGAAAGAGTAGATAAAGGCAGAGAACACGCTGGGGGAAATGTGCAGACTGCGGGAAAACATGCCAGTGGCCAGAACTGGAAGAAAAAGTTTTAGAGTGGGTGAATCACCAGCGATCGTCTGGATACATTGTTACCAGAGAAATGATTCGAGTTCAAGCGTTGAAATGGGACATAAAACACCGTGAGGTCAGTGAAAATTTCAAAGCTACGCGAAGTTGGTGCACCCGATTTGTGAATAGACGTGATCTTGTGTTGAAACAAAAAACAAAGATTGCTCAGAAAATTGCCGCGGGGTGTTGTTCACGTTCAAGAACGCTGCTGGATGGACGAAGCAGGTTGCTTGAAGTGGGTTAAAGAGGTGTGGCGTCGACGTCCCGAAGGTGTCAGGAAAGAAAAGTCGCTACCTGTCTGGGACATGTTCAAAACGCACTTGTCAGGTGAGACAAAAGCAGCATTGAAAGCTGAAAATACGAACATTGCAGTCATCCCGGTTTGATATCCGTGCTTCAGCCACTAGATGTGAGTTTAAACAAACCAAAGAATTCATGCGTCAACAGTGGAACCAATTTGACTCAAAAACAGCCAACAAATACGACCTATCTTCCGCGTATTCGTTTTTCCAAAGTTGGCACCCCCTGTATAAGCCGACCCCCTAATTTTAGGACCAAAATTTGTGGCGCAAGTCTCGGTTTATACACCGGAATTTATGGTAATTTAAAAACAAAAGAAAGAGCATACAACAAACTAATATTAGTGGGAAGCTAGAGGATTGGGGAAGTTTTCAAAGATCTACAGAGAGCAACTAGAAGAACAATTAGACGGGAAAAGGTGAAGTATGAAAGCAAGCTAGTAAATAATATCAATGTGGATAGTATGTTAAAAATAAAAGTGAAATGAAATGAGGCAGGAGAAATAATAAAGGGAGACAAGGAGATGGCAGATGAACTAAATTAGTATTTATGCACTGTGGAATAGACTAACAGTGTGCCAGATGTTATAGTGTGTGAAGGGAGAGAAGTGGGTGCAATTACTCTTACAAAGGAAAAGCTGCTCAAAAAGTTGAAAGATTTGAGGGTACATAAGGCACCTGCACCTAGAGTTCTGAAAGAGGTAGCGTTAGAGATTATAGCGGTATTAGAAATTATCTTTCAAAAATCACTGGACTCTGGCATGGTGCCAGAGGACTGGAAAATTGCAAAATCCGCGCTTTAAGAAAGGAGCAGGCAGCAGAAAAGAAATTATAGACCAGTTAGTATGACCTCAGTGGTTGGGAAGATGTTAGAGTCTATTGTTATGGACGCTGTGATAGAGTACTTGTTGACACAGTACAAGATAAAATGCAGTCAGCATGGTTCCCATATGGAAAACTATTGGAATTCTTTGAGGAGATTACAAGTAGGATGGTAAAGAGGATGCAGCGGATGTTGTATATTTGGATTTTCAGAAGGCCTTTGACAAGATGTCACAAATGAAACTGCTTATAAAGTTAAGAGCCCATGGTATTACAGGAAAGTGACTGAGGTGGTCAGAGCATTGGCTGGTTGGAAGAGCGCACCGAGTGGATATAAGAAGATCCTGGTTGGCTGCCATCGACTGGTGGTGTTCCACGGCCACTTCCTTTTCTGCTATATATAAATGATTTAGAAGTGAAATAGATGAATTTGTTGCCAAGTTTGCAGATGATACGAAGATTGGTGGAGGGGCAGGTAGTGTTGCAGAAACAGATAGGATGGAGAGGACTTAAACAGATTCGGAGAACAAGCAAGAAAGTGACAAATGAAATATAATGTTGGAAAATGCATGGTCATACACTTTCATAGTAGCAATAAATGTGCCGGCTATTACCTAAGTGGGGAAAAAATTCAATAATCTGAGATACAAAGGGATTTGATAGTCCTTGTGCAGAACAATCTGAAGGTTAACTTGCAGGATGAGTCGTGGTGAGGAAGGCAAATGCAATGTTGACATTTATTTCAAGAGGTCTAGTATACAAGACCAGGGATATGATGCTGTGGTTTTATAAGGCACTTGTGTGGCCTCACCTTGAGTATCGTATACACGTTTGGGCTCCTCATCATAGAAGAGATGTGCTGGGGTCAGAAAGGGTTCAGAGGAGGTTCACAAGGATGATTCCAGAAATGAAAAGGTTATCATACTAGAAGCCATTGATGTCTCTGGGACTGTACTCACTGGAATTTAGGAGGGTGATGGAGGGGTCTCATTGAAAATTTTCGAATATTGCAAGGCCAAGACAGATTAGATAATGAAAGGATGTTTCCCGTGATGTTAGCATCTTGGAGAAGAGGGCACAGCCTCAGAATAGAGCGGTGTCCATTCAAAACAGAGTGTGGCGAATTTGTGGAATTTGTAGCCACGTGTAGCTGTGGAAGCCAGGTCGTTGTGTATATTTAAGGTAGAGGTTGATGGGTTCTTGATTAGACATGGCATCAAAGGTTACAGGCAGAAGGGTGGGAAATTGAGTTGAGGAGGAGAAAAAAAAGGATCAGCTATCATTGGATGGCGGAGAATACTCGACGGGCCAAATGGTCTAATTCTATTCCCATGTCTTATGTCTTAAGGTCTTATAGTAAAGGCAACAGGTAAATACATATACTGTACAGACAGATGGTATGCCTAATGTGCATGATTATCTGATGGCATGGGCACGACGTGGAGTTGGAACTTTCCAGGCATCCAATACCACTCTCAGAGTTCAGGAAAGGAAGATCTGAACATTCAATGCAGTAGCCAAAGCGAGAGCTGATACGGGAAAGACAGGGGTTGATGCATTACCAGGAATCCGAATGAGATTGCAGGCAACACCAAACAGCACACTAGGTCTCACCCGCTACGAATTATTGATGCAGCGAGCCATGTGACTCCCTTTTGGGGCAATCACCGGTTGTGGTTAGCTGAGGACTTACAGGGATAGAATGACAGCATGTGAAAAGCCTTTGTAACTGATGGATAGGACCACAGATGGTAAATTTAAAAAGTGACACTTGTGTCTGTGTGCAGACTCCGCAAGGCAGCCAGTGGAGACAATAGTCGAAGGTTAAACCATACGACTCACTTTCTTGTTGGTCCCAGATACAGAGTAGCGGATCAAGTGTACCAGTAACTGTGTAATTACAATGAACCAGAAAGATTAACACCAGCTGGCCGCACCAGATGTAATGCACTATAGGTTGTGAATTCAGATCATCGTTGAGGTGAATGGTGTTAGCCTCACTGAATTAGGAGCCTGAAGTCTGCATGGTAATAGTTATTCCTGAACCTGATGTAATGGGGCCCAAGGCTCCTGTGCCTCCTGCCCGAAGGTAGTAGCAAGGAGAGAACATGACCTGATGATGGGGATCTTTTCTTGTGGCAGCTCATCTTGTAAATGTGTTCATTGATGGGGCGCCTGTATATC